>NC_059432.1:52130784-52283284 GCF_021028975.2 Sphaerodactylus townsendi | reverse complement strand
GGGGGATAGTGCGCAGGAAGCTGAAAGGGAAAATCAAGAGAGTCAAAACTGTCCAGGATGCTTGGAGGTTATTTAAAAACACAGTAATAAAAGCTCAGCTGGAATGTGTTCCACAGGTTAGAAAAGGCAGCACCCAGTCCAAAAGAAAGCCACCATGGTTAACAAGAGAGGTTGAGGAAATTATCAGAAAAAAGAAAATGTCTTTTAGAAAATGGAAGTCCAGTTTGGCTGATGAAGAATATGAGAGGGAACACAAATGGTGGCAAAAGAGAAGCAAGTTAGCTGTAAGGGAGGCAAAAAAGGATTATGAGGAACGCATGGCTGCGAACATCAAGACCAGCAACAAACAGTTCTTCAAGTACATCAAAAGCAGGAAGCCAGCAAGGGAAGCGGTAGGCCCGTTAGATGACAAAGGAACAAAGGGTGTGCTAAAAGATGGCAGGGAGATTGCAGAGAAGCTGAATGAATTCTTTGCATCTGTCTTCACCCAAGAGGAGGTGAGGAACATTCCTGCACCTGAACCAAGCTTCTTAGGAAGCGAATCCGAGGAACTAGCGAAGATAGTGATAGACAAGGAAGAAGTTCTGGCAGCCATTGATAAACTAAATGTTACCAAATCCCCTGGCCCAGATTGCATTCACCCAAGAGTTCTTAAAGAGCTCAAGCATGAAATTGCTGATCTTCTCACTTTAATATGCAACTTATCCCTGAAATCAGGCTCCATCCCTGAAGACTGGAAGATGGCCAATGTCACACCAATCTTTAAGAAAGGGTCTAGGGGGGACCCGGGAAATTACAGGCCAGTCAGTTTGACATCTGTTCCTGGTAAATTAGTAGAATCTATCATTAAAGATAAAATTACAAAACATGTAGAAAAGCAAGACCTGCTGAGAAAGAGTCAGCATGGCTTTTGCAGAGGCAAATCCTGTCTTACAAACTTACTAGAGTTCTTTGAGGGTGTAAACAGGCATGTGGACAGGGGTGAACCGGTGGACATTGTCTACTTGGATTTCCAAAACGCTTTTGACAAAGTTCCTCACCAGAGACTGTTGAGAAAACTCAGCAATGAAGGAATAAGAGGGGAAGTCCTCCTATGGATTAAAAACTGGTTGAGAAACAGGAAACAAAGAGTGGGTGTAAATGGGAAGTTCTCACAATGGAGAGATGTCGGGAGTGGTGTCCCCCAAAGATCCGTTTTGGGACCAGTGCTCTTTAACCTATTCATAAATGACCTGGAAGTAGGGGTGGGTAGCGTGGTGGCCAAGTTTGCAGATGATACCAAATTATGTAGGGTGGTGAGAACCACAAAGGATTGCGAAGAGCTCCAAGCGGACCTTGATAAATTAGGTGAGTGGGCTCAGAAATGGCAAATGCAGTTCAATGTAGCAAAATGTAAAGTGATGCACATAGGGGCAAAAAATCCAAACTTCACATACACGCTACAGGGGTCAGTGCTAACAGTCACAGACCAGGAAAGGGATTTGGGCGTCTTAGTTGATAGTTCCATGGGAATGTCAACTCAATGCATGGCAGCTGTGAAAAAGGCAAACTCTATGCTGGGGATCATTAGAAAAGGAATTGATAATAAAAATGCAAAGATTGTCATGCCCTTATATAAAGCAGTGGTGCGACCGCACTTGGAGTACTGTGTCCAGTTCTGGTCGCCGCATCTCAAAAAGGATATTGAGGAGATAGAAAAAGTGCAGAGAAGGGCAACAAGGATGATTGAGGGACTGGAGCACCTTCCCTATGAGGAGAGGCTGCAGCGTTTGGGACTCTTTAGTTTGGAGAGGAGGCGGCTGAGGGGGGATATGATTGAAGTCTACAAAATTATGCATGGGGTAGAAAATGTTGACAGAGAGAAATTTTTCTCTCTTTCTCACAATACTAGAACCAGGGGGCATTCATTGAAAATGCTGGGGGGAAGAATTAGGACTAATAAAAGGAAACACTTCTTCACGCAACGTGTGATTGGTGTTTGGAATATGCTGCCACAGGAGGTGGTGATGGCCACTCACCTGGATAGCTTTAAAAGGGGCTTGGACAGATTTATGGAGGAGAAGTCGATTCATGGCTACCAATCTTGATCCTCTTTGATCTGAGATTGCAAATGCCTTAACAGACCAGGTGATCGGGAGCAACAGCCGCAGAAGGCCATTGCGTTCACATCCTACATGTGAGCTCCCAAAGGCACCTGGTGGGCCACTGCGAGTAGCAGAGAGCGGGACTAGATGGACTTTGGTCTGATCCAGCTGGCTTGTTCTTATGTTCTTATGTTCTTATCTAATTTTTCAATCCATCTTAATTTTATTGTTTATTGTATGTAATATAATACCATACTGATCATTTTCCAGTTTTGTAATCCTACTTTATCGCTTGTGCATAATGTGTTTTACTGCATTGTCTCTAACTTTGCAGGTTTTATATATTACACTATTCTTGCTGAATTGTTTTTAGTTGTAATCCATACTGAGTCTCTGTGAAAAAGGTGCTCTACATAGGAAGCAAGCAAGCAAGCAAATAAACAAATCTTTAATGTGGTCCGTTATGCCAATAAGTGTTCAGTTAACATAACTTCTCATTTTGTTTTCATATACACATCTTTAATTTCTATTTCTTTAAATTTCATTTCCATTTCTTTTCTAGGTGTTTCTAACCTCCATAGCTTTATTTTCTAAAGTCTTACACCTTAAGGCCTACATTTTCTGGGATGCTCAGTGTGCACGTTGGGCTGGGGGAAAGGACCAGTCTGGGAAGAAGTTTCTTCCCATCTGCTTGTCATCTGGATGGCTGGTAGATCATCCATCATTGTCAGCTACAGAAGCTACCATTGGATTTGCAAAGCTCATGGGGAGAAGAAGGAAGAGGTGAGGGAGAGGAATGACTCATTTTAAAATCACCCCAAGTTTAGAACTGAACTTGGAATAAACCAAGCTATCTGCTAATTTTATTTATGTGGGTAATGTTGATTGAAGCCCAAGGGAGTAAAGCCATCTGTCAGATTCATTTGCAAGGCATGTTCTGAATCACTATCAATAATATTATTTTGTTCTTAACCAGCTGAAGTTTCTAATAAATTTTAAAGGCAGCCCTTTATATAGTGAGGAATTATAGTGTAGTCTGGCTGCTACTAGGGCAGCAGGGATAACTTTGGCGAGCCTACTCTGTCCAGAAACTATTACAACTGGTATATTAACTTAATGTGGTAAACAGTCCTTTGTTTCACAAATTCTACATATTAGATATTCAAAGCAGAGTTGTGAACCTTGAGATTGAAGTCCCTACTCCTTTCTCGCTTCTGCCCTTCTCAAGCTTCACCCCCAAAATCTCCAGGTATTTCTGGATCTAAATATGGAAACTGTAGTGAGGGGACGGTGGGCAACATACAGGCAGGGTAAACAGGTAATTTGTGATATTGGCAACCCTAACCAGAAGTGAGAAGTAGGCAACCCTAACTGGAAGACTTGTCAACAGCAATGTCTTTGGATCAAGGTAACAGCTATGTTATCAGGAACACAGGAACTAATTTTAGTGGCTAGTTTCCCTTTTTTTTTACCATTAACTAGCATACAGTGTCTCAAAGTAATTACCAGGTTATATCATTGGCAGAATTGCAGTAACATTTAATGCCCAGATTTTTGTCTTGTTTGTTGTAAAATGGGATTCTGTTTCAGTATATTTTTAGAAGGAAGAGTAAGCTGAAAAGGAGACAAAGTACTTTGTAAAGCTGTGATACCAGCTGATGTCAGCAAGGACACTTGGAAACCCGAAGTTTGATTACAGATAACTTTATATCGGGCTTCTTTATCTCCACTGATACAATGTTCCATAGTTTTCAAAATAAATGCTTTTGTTGTGAGCAGAAATCTTTGTTTTCAGAAGTGGTGTAAAAAAATAGGGAAGGAGGGAGACCATATCTGGATAGAATAGAAATACAGGAGATAGATGACTTTCAGGCACAAAAGGGCTCGATTTCTTCAGTATGGAAAACTGAAGGAAAAAAATGCAGAAGTCAGATTTACATCTCCAAGCAGTTGGAGAAACAGAGTGAAGCACTCTTCCTGTTATTTTGCCTCATAAATTAAACAAAAGGAGCAAGTTTTATATGATTGCATGTAGCATCTAGTTTCACTTGTAAAAACTAACACGAAAGCAATTTTATACCTGTTTTCAGTAGACTTGTCATAAAAACTACTAATAACTAGAATTCATATTTGGTAATTCAGGATCCTAGTCTGAAACTTCTTTGCCATCTGATGGTTGGTAGATGTTCTTATAACCTGTCTTGCACATGCCATGTTCTTAACATTTTTTGCACACATTAATCCTGAGAATGGATGGTTTTATTGTTGCCACATTTCATTCAACAAGTGGACCATCTTTTTTTTTAAAAAAGCAGACCTTGCACATTTAAGAGTAGTGTGATAAATTTTTCATTTCAATTCCATGAAAATTTTCACCTGATTTATGGAAACCAAGTGTCTGTTTAAAACATAAGAAGAAGAAGAGTTGGATTTATATCCCCCCTTTCTCTCCTGTAAGGAGACTGAAAGGGGCTTACAAACTCCTTTCCCTTCCTCCCTCACAACAAATACCCTGTGAGGTAGGTGGGGCTGAGAGAGCTCAGAAGAGTTCTGACTAGTCACAGTTGTGACTAGGCCAAGGTCACCCAGCTGGCATGTGTTGGAGTGCTAATCTGAATTCCCCAGATAAGCCTCTACAGCACAAGATGAAAAGCGGGGAATCAAACTCAGTTCCTCCAGATTAGAGTGCACCTGCTCTTAACCACTATGCCACTGCTGCTCCCAGACCATTTTTCTTTTGACAGTTGCCACACAGATTCCCATGTTATTTAAAAAAAACCTTTTTTGCAAGCATGACTTTTCTGCTAGGGAAAAAAGTGACCAGCTTGTCTTGAGATATGAATGCAAACACCCAGCAAAGCCAACTACAAAAATATTAACTTTTTAAAGAAGACATACTTGCAGAGAGGAAATCAGCTGTGAGTCATGAAAGCTCAGAAATTTTAGTTTGTCTTCAAGGTACTACTATGCAGCAAGGAATGACAGTTCAGACAAGAATTAATCCTGAAAGATAAGAATAGAGTTTACTTTTTTTTTAAAAAAAGGTCACTACTGCAAAAGGTTTTGGATTCCAGCTTATGTATATATTCATTCGTGACAAGCTGTCCAAAGAGTTGGCAAAAGTACATTTTTCTTGTTAGTTTCTGCCTCACCTGAAGTGCTTCCATGCCAGAGCTTTAACATGACAGCATTTATTTATACTGATGAAGTAGAAAGGCATGGAATGAAAGGGGAATGGTGGAGAGCTTGCTTTTATTCTTCTGCTTTCTAACATGAGTTTTGAGTGAGTAGACATCTACTGAAGATAGTTGAGTCGGGAATGTTACTATTTAAAGTGACCTTCAAAAGTTGCAAAATTCAGGTAATCTTCTGTGTTCTAAACTGGCATAGAAACCCAAAGTTATTCTGTACTCTAGAAAGAATGGGTTATATTGAAAAATAGAATATTGCTTGAAGGACATCATTTGAGATTTAGATGTCAAATTTATGGTATGACAAAGTTAAAATCAAGAAGGAGTTCAATAATCAATATATTAGGTGTGCCATTCTGAAAATATGAGATAACTTTATATCTGTGTGTGTGTGTGTATATATAATGTCAAAAGACCACAAGAAGCAGTATTCAGATGAGAAATGATATTTGAAAATGGGTGCATAACATAGTGATATTTTATATTTCTCACATGGGGGATGTATTAGTATCAGTATTGGTTTATTATGGCCATAGACCAGGATAAGAACATACAATCTGGAAGCTACCAAAATTTCATCCAAGAAAAATTTTAAATCAATTTTCAACAATAAAACATACAATATAACGAAAAATTAGAATAAAATTTTAAGCAGCACCTTTACCTATTTGGCATTTAACCCATTGCATCTTTGTATACAATAGGGAATGTAAAATAAAAGTAAGGCCCTTTCTGCACAGGCCAGGAACATGGGGTCAAATCAGAATACATGATCCTGGTGCAGCCCCAGGGGCCGTTTGCATGCTCCTGTGCGAGCGACCCCATGGCTGCTGCAGCTTGCGGACGCACCTCTGCACGGAGGCACTTTTTTTGTTTGTACACTCACCTTCTTTCCTGCACAGGCCTGCAGGGATGAGGGGGAGGGCCCCCGTGGCCATGGCTGATGCCTTGGGAGCTGGAGGGCTGGTCATCCTCTCCTGCAGAGCTGCACAGGAGAGAAGGTAAGTTTTTAAAGAAAAATGAGGCTAAAAGTGGCGCCTGCCACCCAGAGCCCTTCTCACAGGTGCAGCAGCAACCCAGAATATTTAAAAAGAATTGCACATAACGCAATTGTCGAATATCTCGGGTTCTGCCATTTAACCCAGGGCAGGGCCGATTTAGGGGCAGGAGCCATGTAAAGTTCCCACCCCAAACGGTTTTAATCCCGGCCCTGACCCAAGTTAAATGGCCCTTGTGGAAAAGGTCTAAGAGAAGAATTAATGGCACAAATGAATTGGTTCGTTTATGCACATTACACACTGAGAAAGATTTAAAGTAGATAAAAGAGCCTATGGTTCTGAGCATTCTAAAACTAAAATTGAGACAGAAATGTGTTCAAATGATGGTCATATTATTGCTAAGCTTTTGCTGAGATTTGAAACAAAAGAATTAGTAGAACATTGTATGACAAAATGGGCTACACATTTTGGGTACGATATATAATGGAACAACAGGAGAATATGTGGTTAACAGGTCTCAAATTTATTTTAAGGACTAGTCTAAAAGAGAATTTTAATAAAATGATGAATTGGTAGTCTTTGACACTGGAGAAATTGGCAGAAATGTATAAAAATCTCCCAAATGCATGTTGGAAATGTGAGCATGGAAATGTGAAAAAGGATCTTTTTATTATTGACAGTGGATTTGTAATAAAACTGAAAAATAATTTGGATACAAATTACAGAGGCTTTTCTTTTATTATATACGACATCAGAATATTAAATGCGTAAAAATGGAAAACTGCATTTATATCTACAACAGAAGAATAGCTTGTAAAGTTGTTGGAATTAATGGAATGTGCTTCTTTGATTAGAGAAATAACTTATCTAAATTTGTTGATAATTGAAACCCCCCGATAAACTTTGCATATAGCAAAAAAAAGAAAAGAATGATGATCTGTAGTTTTTAGAAATAGAACAAGAGAATACACATAATACAAAAAGGTGTGGATGTTATTCCTTTTTCTGTCTCTCCCAATGCTAGAATTTAAGGGCATCTGATGAAACAGATAGGGCACACAAAAGGAAATTCTTCTTGATTCAGCAAGTGATTAAAATGTAGCATTAAAATCTTTTTGTATGTGGATGTGCCAATAACTCTTGTCAATTTTGACTAATATGTGATCATAACAAATGAAGATTGATTGATAAAATTTGGAATTCTCTACCAGAGGATGTAGTGATGACCACAGGCATAGACAACTTTACAAGAAGATTAGATAGATTTTATGGAGATGTCTATCAGGTCTAGTAATGGTGACTAAAAGAAACCTTCACATTCAGGGGTAGTAAACCTATGAATATCAGTGCCAGGGGGAAATATAAGGAGAAGGCTTTGGCCTCTTATGCCTTACTGTTGACCCTCCTGGTTGGCCAGTATGTGAGACAGGATGCTGGACCAGATGGACCCAGGGACGTAGCTATAGATTTTTATAGGGGGGTGGGACACGCCCCCACCTGCCCCTGGGGGCATGGCCATGCTTCCCCAAGCCCCGTCCCAGCCTCAGTGCTTATAAAAGCAGCTCTCTGAGGCTGGGGATGGCAGACTCCCCTGCCACGCCCTCCCCCACCCCCCACCAGCTGGGCTCTCAGCCGCAGCTTGCAGCCCCTTCTGCCCTCCCCTCTGGGCAGTGGCGTAGCTAGGGAAAATGGAGCCCAGTGCAAAATTTGAATTTTGCACCCTCCACATTGGTCAGCCGCTGTGATGCTGGAATCCACCCCCAAACAGCATCACTTTCAATGGTGTTTAAATTAGAGAGCCCAGATACTTCTTTTAAATCCACCTTAAAGGGAGAGTCTGGGGTCCCCAGTTAAAACAACATTGAAAGTGATGCTGTTTTGAGGTGGATTATCCCCCACCCTGAAACAGCATCCCTTTCAATGTTGCTTTAACTGGGGACCCCAGATTCTCCCTTTTAATCCATGCCGAAGGGGGTGGGTTTAAAAGGAGAATCTGGGGAAACTTGGGGGGTGCCTGCTGTCAGGGGTGAAATTGTCAAGCTAGCAGCACCAAACTTTCAGGGTATCTAAGAGACTCTCCTAATGATACCATCCAGGTCCGGTGAAGTTTGGTTCAGGGGGTCAAAAGTTATGGACCCTCAAAGGTGTAGCCTCCATCTTCTATTGACTCCTGTTGGAAACAATTGGCGATGGGGCACCCCTTTGGGAGTCCATACCTTTGGACCCCCTGGATCAAACTTCACAAAACCTGGGTGGTATCAGTAAGAGACTCTCCTGATAGTACATCCCATGTTTGGTGAAGTTTGGTTCAGGATGTCCAAAGTTATGGACCCTCAAAGATGTAGCCTTCATGTTCTATTAGCTTCCATTGGAAACAATGGGAGATGGGGCTCCCCTTTGGGAGTCCATAACTATGGACCCCCTGAACCAAACCTCCCCAAACCTGGGTAGTATCATCAGGAGAGCCTCCCATAAAATCCCTGAAATTTTGGTGCTGCTATCCTAAAATTGCACCCCCTGCAGGCCAAAAACAAAAAACACTTAAAATATCAAAAAAACCCACAAATGGGGTGTGTGTGGAGCTTCCGACATGTAATGGGGGGGGTTGAACCCAAGAACCCCCCTTACCTACGTCCTTGGATGGACCACTGGTCTTCTTTAGCAGGGTTCTCCTCTTGTTCTTCTTGGACATTTCCCCATACCAGCTGATCTGGCAGTATAATTCTAGATGTACTGACTTATTTTTAATGGAAGACTATCTTAAAACATGTGACTAGGTAATTTCTCTAGGAGATTCCTCCCATTCTCTCATTACTCCCAGGAAAAATCTACAACATTGTTAGACAGCCATTTTGTGAAATATCAGATGACACTTTTTAACTGCCACAAGCCTATGCCATATGTCAGGCAATCTGTTTTACAAATAGCATTAGATTAGTACAGGTTTATTTAAAATAAAATTAATGTATTTTCAAAACCTGTTTATATAATCCATTATATGAAGGCGAGTGAGGTTTTAACAGGATTTGTGGGATTGCCTACATGATTGGTCAGTTTGAAGTCAAGCTATTTTAGAGGGTCAGCTCTGTAGTCTAATTAAGTTTATATATACTGTCCTGTGCAGCAGACATGCCAGATTTAAATCATATACCTCTTGAAGCCTACTGACTTCAAAATCTGATTAGGATTTTACGGTAAATGATCTATTTTCAATAAATACATTTAAAATTGGGATGTTACATTTAGAAGGTCATCTGGATAGGATCTTCCCATTCTGCCATTCAGTCCTTGAGGAACATGGGGAAAAAGTGCCAGAAAGTGATTAATTCAGTTATTTCAAAATTGTTCATAATGAGTAAGTAGATAGCATTCTCTCTACTGCATCTGTGACGCAGACCACTCTGGGCCAATGGGGTGTATTGTAGATAAAAGAAGGTCCAAGAAGAGGGTCCCTAAAGTTTTATTTATACTGTGGACAAACGTTTTTAAATTATTTTGACTACTCATTATAGATAAAGTCTGTACTATGGGAACTATGATGATTCATTTGTATGTGTATCTCACCAAGTCACAGCTGATTTATGACAATCCCATAAGGTTTTCAAGTCAAGAGATGAAGCATGATGACTGACTCTTAGCCTAGACACAGTTCTCTGAGAACCATCTTAGCCCACTTGGAGGCAAACCACTTTCAAACATCTCTTGCCTTGAAAACCTTATAAAGTCACTATAAGTCTGTTGCCCTTTGAAAGACAATTCAAGACAGCCAATAAGAACACACATTGACAAACGTTTCAAAGAGAAACTGTAAACATCTGTCTCTTTCCTATTGAATCTTAAATTTTGCACTACCATAAACTATACAATGGCAGAAGTAGTAAGCAGTGCAGTTTATCTGGGAGATAGCTTTACGCTAGTTTAGCACAAACTGTCATAAAAGGTCCCATCAATTCTTTATGTAAACCAGTACAATGCAAAGCACTTAGGAAAGGTAATTTTGAGCTATTTATTTACGGGGATAAATTCTGTTTGAATGAATTCAATCAGTGGAAAGGAAGTGGGGGATGCTGTAGTCAGTTATGACCTGCTCAGTAGTGAGTGGCTTCCAAGAAGAAGCCAATAAATTGATCTTGCTGGAAGAACTAAGTCTGGGAGGGAGACCATTGCAGGGTCTAAGTACATCCTGGCTCAAATAATGCAAACATGAGCAGATCCCACATCCAAGAAATGGAGAGCTTAAATCCTTTACCAACCTCCTTCCCATTATTGAGGTTAATACTTCTTTCCCCCACAGAATCTAGTGAGAAATAGTAGGTATCAGGTTAAAAAATCCTTTATAAGTTGGCCATTCTGGAGTGTGAAATAATATGAGCAGGAAGAAATGAATAGTTGACAATTAACTTTTATGAATACAGATGCTCTTATGATTTTATGACCACTTGTTGGTCCCAATGCTGGAAACATTGTACAACTATGAAGACCCTAAATATCTCATTTGTATTTCACAATTTTGGATAATGTTCCCCTAAATTCTGTTTCATTCTTTGTTTTACCAGAACAACTTCAGTCTTTTATAACAGGTTGCTAAATTTTAACAGTTACTAAGTCCTAAAAGGAAATTTCAGAGCCTGCAGAAAGAAGCCACAAAGATATCAGGATTTCCCAAGGTAGTCACTGGAGAGGAAAGATATGCATCCTTTCCCATACAGCTATCAGCAAGGCACATAAAAATGTAAAAATCAATATCCATAAGCATATGTTCAGATTTGGAATATAAGAGAATGGATTGTTAAGATATGTGACTCAACTGCTCTCTTCATTTTATGAACAATGTTCCAAGACACAGAAATGATTTTTTCCTTTTAATTTTTTATATTAAAACTTTAAATACAGCTAGATAAAGACCAAACACCGAATAATAAAAATGCAGAAAATATATCACAGACAGAGACAGACAGACAGACAGACAGACAGACTGACACACACACACACACACACACACAGAGAGGCTTAAAAAGGGCTCTCAATTTCATCTGCACCAAATATAAACACACTTTAAAAATTACTACTTGCCCTCTAGTTACAGTTATAAAGTTAATTCTTACTAGTAAGAATTCTTAATTAGGTTAACACCTTTCTCTGTTATATCTGTTTACTTGTTCTAATCCTCCTCAGAACCACAAAAGTTAATTCTTTTATGTTTTACGCAAAAAGTCTATCAAGAATGATACTTTTATTTATACGCTTCACTTTTTCCTGTTCAAATATTTACATTACACTTCCCAGTTTAGTGACTAGAAGGGAATGTACTTCCTGGCAGCTGGTGCTGAGGATAAAAGGTCATCTTCAAGACATTAACAGCCAGGAAATGAACTCTCCCACCTGGGGTTATATTATTAATTAATGCTTTAAAATATTTCAAACACTCACACATTCCTTTTCTAACACTCTCCTGCTCCTGTCAGCAATTTATCTTTTCTTGAGGACTAAGTGCTATCAGCACATAGCCTCTGTGTCACCAGAAAAGGCCGGATGATCCTTATTTTAATGGACTGTCAGTTAATCTGGGAAATGAAAGTTACATCTTACACACTTCCCTTATTTCACAGTTCTGTACAGAATGGATACTACAATTGCATATTGGAGCTAGGGCCATGATTCAAAGACCATTTGCTTTGAATGCTGCAAATTCCAAATTCAGTCCTGGGAATCTTCAGTTAAGTGGAGAGCCATTGCCAGTGTGAGTAGGCAGTGCTGACACAGTGTGACAAAGAGTAAGGTAGATTCATGTGTTCATGTCAGTAGCAGCATGATATGGGATTCTATTAACATGTGCCAAAATCCACAGCATTTAAAGAAGATCTGAATGCCAGAATGTTGTCCAACATTGCCAAGCGTTCTGGAGCACAGAACAAGCAATGTCTTCTCTTTTTCCAGTTGATAAGATTTTTTTAATGCTAATGTCAAGGCTCTTTCCAGCCTTAACAGAATTTTAAAGAACTTGTTGGAATGTAAAGATGTACCTGCCAGAGCTCCAAACTTGTCCAATAAATGAATCAATACTTTGAAAGCAGAATTCTTATTTGTCGAAGGCTTTCACGGCCAGAATCATTGGGGTGCTGTGTGGTTTCTGGGCTGTATGGCCGTGTTCTAGCAGCATTCTCTCCTGACGTTCCGCCTCTGAAGATGCCAGCCACAGATGCAGGTGAAACGTCAGGAGAGAATGCTGCTAGAACACGACCATACAGCCCGGAAACCACTCAGCACCCCAGAATTCTTATTTATTGATTTCAAGCATAAATTTTGTTCTAGCAAAGGCTGAAGGTGAACTGAGACCTTAAATACTCATGTGAAGTGGAGAAGATGTGACCCCCCTTCTTGTAGGTGCAAGCTAGTGGCTCTTATAGATGCCACTTCGGGTTTTAGTGGCAAGTACTCTACTGGGGTTGGGTAGCTCAAGCCTTTGTGAGGCTAGAGGAGTTGTTTGGGGAGAGACTTCAGGTGCTGAAGGGGACCCTGGAATGGAGTGTTCAGAGTCCAAACCTGAGTGAGGAGACAGGGCTGAATCCCAAAGTGAGAGAGTGATTCAGTTCCTGGGGCTCCTCTGGCACTTCAAAGGGAGCTTCAGCTGCCTCCTTTTGTGGTGGTTCAACCATATCTTCTGTGGTGGTGTCAGGTACTCAGTCCCCTCATCATCTGAAGCCTTGGTTTCTTCATCTGCCAAGGCCAAACTCTGATCCATGACCTAGCTAGAGACAAGACCTTCTCTGTGGTGGGGTGTTGACAGTGGAATGCCATTCTCATAGCAATTCCCCTGTTGCCTATCATACTACTTTAAAAAAAATGCACAAACATTGGATTAGTTATGTTCTTTCTCATTCTGTGTTCCATATTGTTTTACTTTTTAAAGAAGTGTTTAAATATTTCCATTTTGCTGCCAACTAAACGTTGTTCAGTATTTTAGTTCTGAATATGCTGTTTTAATGTTGTGAACTGCCTCTTGCATTTCTAATACTGAACAATGCCTCTCCTGACAATTTTCAGTCAGTATTTTCATGATCATTAATTCTTCTCTCTCTCTCTTTGTTTCAGCCTTTTGTTTAGCTTTCAGTTTTTTTCTCAATTTTCATCTTTTATGCATATCCCCCCCCCCCCCGCAGTTGACTTTCCTTAATACTAGACAGGACTTCATCGAACTCAATTTCGAACCCTCTTTCATTGCTCGCACTTATCTCTAAAAGACATGAAGAAGGAAAATTAGCAGGAAGTTAGTGCAGTCTGCCCTTCTGGAGTAAGGTGGGATAACAATGTTTTAAATAAACTGTGATCTGGAAGGTTGATGGTTCAAATATCATCTCAGTCATAACCTCACTGGGTGGCCTGAGGAGGGGGGTATCTACTTAAGATGGCATCCAGAGCAAGTAATGCCCAGTGTTGAGCTGCACACTCCCCCAACTTCACATGGAATTAAGGGTGTACAGTTCATGGCTACACTTAGCTCTACTTCAGAAGCCTACTTCAGAAACCTTGAACTGCGGCTCTGCTCTGGTCAGGTCCAGCTTTATACTGCTGGCTCTGTCTCTGAAGCTCTGTCTTCAAGGTCATATAAACTTTAAGACTGGGCTCTGATTTTCAGGTCCAGTTTAAGTTGTGGGCTTTGAGGTGGAGCTCACAGTTTAAAACACTTGGAATTCAGGGGTAGGGTGCACAGTTTTCTGGATCTAGGCCCAACCTTGAACTGCACCCCCACCCTGAACGCCATGTGGAGTTCAAGGGTAGAGGTGGAGTTCAGTGGTGGGGGGCAGGGCTTCTAGAGGGGATTTGGCAGCACCCAGAGCATGACTTCTGACTTGTACCCCCCTATATATGCCTTTGGATCTTACGGAAGCTACTATCATTCAACCTCTGTCTCCCACCTCTAATATAGGAATAATAATACTCATCTCCCTTGTAGGGTGGTTGGAAGGCCTTACAGCATGATAGTGAATGAAAAGTGGTTTTTTGTCATCTGATCACAGCCAACTTATAATGACCCTTTGTGGTTTTTGAAGCAAGAGATGTTCAGAGGTTGTTTGCTATTGTCTGCCTCTGCATAGCAATCCTGGCATTCCTTGAGTGTCTCCCATCCAAATGCTTACGAGGGCCAACCCTGCTTAATCTTTTAAGATCTAACAAGATCAGGCTATCCTGGGCTATCCAAGTCAGGGTATTATCAATTATATCATTATTATGAGTAACACTAAGAAGACTCATAGTGAATATGTGGAGAGTGTGGTCCCCAGTCCTGAATGGCTACCCGACAGCCATTGCAGAGGGAGCTTCATTGTCAGAGAATATGATGTACATATTCTGGTATTTTTCAATTAAGCCAGCATGTTCTTTCCTTGATAGGATCCTCCCTCTCAGATCACAACTCCCTTTCTCCAATGCGTCTTTTAGAAAGTGGCTGATTCCTAACTTTTACAAACAAACTTGCACTCCCATACAAATGTGTATCTTTCCAAAATTAGAAATGCAAATGTCAAATTCTTATAAATTAACACTTCGCACAGTCTCCAAAGGATGCTTGTACATAGCTTGCAATGCACTGCCATCGTGTGGCTCAATATAGGAATAACCACATCGTGTGTATGGGGGGGTGGAATAAAAAGTGCTGAAGGTCTGACAAAAGAGGGTTAAATTAGAAACAAATAATGGAAAATTGGGAAACCTGTTTTTGCAACTGTTTCACTACACAGTTACGGTGCTATCCTAAGCAGAATTATACCCTTCTAACTCCATTTAAATCAGCAGGGTCAGGAGGGTGCAACTCTGCTTAGGGTGACACTGTTAGTGCAGAGGGCTTAGAATGTTGGGGGAATGCTGTTCTGAAGAAGGCTTGTGCTGCCCTGCATTGAGGGGCAACATACCAGGGTGTTCTGGATGCCTGCCAACCGCCAATATCATGTTGCAGCATCTCTCCCCCAGTTCTCAAGCAACAACAGTATAGACAGAATGCCACAAGCGTAGTCAAACAGCCCAAGTTGGGAAAGCCAGATAATTTACAGAAACCACAAATACAGACCACGGGTTAAAGTTCCAGGAGTCAATCAGGAGGGTGTCAGCAGGTTCACTGTTAGCAGAACTGGTTGAATCCCTGCCCAGCAGCCCACTTCTAGGAGGCTTTATAGCGACGTGTAAGGAACTCATGCATACTCAGTAGCCATCCTACAAATACTCATCTCTACTATAAGCTTGCAGCTTGTGCTGGAGCAGCCAGGTGTTCACTGTATCTTTGCATCTGCAGTTCTGACCTCAGCCTCTTTCTACAGGATTCAGGGGGGCTGCTGACCCTCAAGAGCAGAGGCCAAGTGGTTGGTCTGCCCTGGCTGCCTCAGAGTCAGGTGTTGGAGGTTATCTGAGCTAACTGTTGGCTGCATCTCTGGGAGTGCCTGATCTCTCTGCTGGTCATCTGCTGCCAGCTGCTCAGAGGCATTCCCCCTCCAAGGAGTCTTCACTGTCACTAGGCTGGACCATGACACAGGATAAAAAAAGCCCCATTAAAAAACAAGCACATTCATAGGCTCTTTAGGATAGGGCTGGCAAGCTTCCTGAAAAGCAGTCTTACATTAACCACTCCCGCTGCAGATCCATGTGCTTTAAAACATTATAAAACTCAACCTACTTTCTGGCACGCAGAGAAATACTGAGCTACCTCAAACAGCCCTCCATATCCCACAACTATATGTAATGCAGATACCAGAAAGAGCTTTCATGCTGCCTTTCCCAGAGGAAGTGTCATAGTGGAGTCCCAGAAACATAACACTTTGTCTAAAGGCAGTAATTCTACAATTTTCCTAAATCTGACTTTAGATAAAATGAGGCTCATCAAACAAAACAGGATTAGCATGATTGTTGATGTGACAAAGCTGTAGAGTAAAACCTTTACCAGTGTTTCAGTTGGTAGAAATTAGATGCCATCCCAAAAACAAAAGTTGGTGTTGGATAGCAAAGCAGAAACACTTTTTCAGATTGTAAATTTCTATCTGATCCCAAGTTCTTAGTTGTAGAATGATAAAATTCATCAATGACCATTTTTATCCTGTGCCGTTGATTACAGTGAAAGATGGATGTCTGAAAGATTTAAAAGTCTAAACTCAAAATATCTTTTTAAAAAACTGATTAGTTCTATTAACCAAATAAAGGACATTGTAGATTCATGTGCAGATGACATCTTGAGGCTGCCTAACCAAGACAGAATTCTCAAAACCTGAGAGTTTCTTTGATGAATAAAAGTACCAAAGGCAATCTGGCCAGGATATCTTAACGGTTCACCTTCATAGCTAACTAAAAGATGGTTGAGGGCGAATACCTCTACTAGCCACAACTGCTGGCCTGGAGGCAAAAGTGCCTAGAGAACTAAGTCCTATGCTGGCATAACATGAAATTATGCATGACTTTACCAGCACAGTGGGTAAAATCTTGGGAGCTCCAAGAATCTGAGAGACTATAAAATCTGAACTGTTGAACAACTTCAGTGCCTCAGTATTGATATCCCTACTTGTTAGAATAAATGATTAAAGCCTCTAAAATATGCTTTTTGAAGAGTTTATTAAAGAGCTTTCTCTAATTTGACTTTCAGGCAAATCCTTTAAAAAATCATTTATAAGGAAAGAAAAACCACTGTGCTTAGATCAGTGCTTAATCATTAATTATGCTTTCAATTACAAGGATTCACTGGGTCATAAAGCCTTTTTGTCAACTGAGGGGAAAGTTGTAATTTTTTCATTTATTTAAATATTTTGTTATTATGCTCATTTCCCCTGAATTATGGGGAGTCTAGCATAGTGGCAAACTAGAATGGCAAACTAAGATCTAGAAGGCCCAGTTTCAAAATCCCACTGTATTTTGATTTTTTGGGGGGTGATTTTGGGCCAGACTCCGTTCTTACTCCATATTATTTCTTTAAGAAGAAAAAGTGGAAGGGGGTTACATTCACACTATCTTGGGCTCCTAGGGGGAGTTCTGGGATAAAAACATGATAGATTGTGATACATGTATATCTGATTAGAGGGAGGACCAAGTTATTGGCATTCATTTTAAATGCTGTTTAATTTTGTTTGCTCATTTTTGTTACAAGAACACATACCTTCACAATTATCCTAACAGCAAATAAATAATTGTGTCTAAATATGAAGTGGGGTTTTCAGGACCTGGGATAGCTCCTGGATAGCATAGGATGTTGTACAAAAGCAAGCATGATATACAAATTCACAGAAAAGGAATTAAAAATATTCAAAGGTACAACTTTATAACAGGATATTTTGATGCATTCATTCTGAGGCAGCAATTTTTGAAAGTATCCAGTGCCCTGATCTAGTTGACCTATCTTTTATGACCTCCAGGGTTCAGAGGGCAGCGAGGGCATGTCTCTGCAGCCCTCCAGGACGACGCTGGACATGACAGTCAGTGGAGGCGACGGGGAAAGTGGCGTCTTCCCAGTGGTGCAGTTCGCACCGCGCCAATGGGAAGATGCTGTTTTGCAAAAACCTTGCTCATTGAGTGAGGTTAACAGTGGCGGCTTCACGCCGCTCCCGGGTGGCCCTGTGCAAACAGCAGCCCAGGGATGGCGTTTTTGCAGTCCCTGGTCCGCTGTATATCACCCATGCAAAAAGGGACTTAGATTGGTGCAGGACATTTCTTTAGGAGTCAGTACTGTAGTTTGACTTCTACCCTGTTGCTTATGAGAGGAGCTGATAGTCAAGGGGGATGGTAGTCAAGGGGGATGGTGCTTCTACTTCTTTTAGGAGATGCGTTCCTGATGACATCATTCAGGAAAGCATGCAGGGTGCAGGAACTCTGAAGAAACCTTCTCCTGTCCTGCAAACAAATGTGTGACTTAAGTGTATGTATGACACTTGTATGACACTTAAGATAAGCTTTTTGCTAATACACAACAGGCAGAAGAATGTTTGTTACCCTCTGACTTCTGCAGTCATAATTCGCTATGTATGTTACACAATAAAAGATTAGCCAAATAAAAGACTCAGAGTAGCACATATCATGATCTTCATTGTAATTCTTAGAATGTTCCCACCCTCATTATTTGGCTCTTTAAAATTCCCAGAACATGATAGAATTCCGACAGAAACAGGACACAAATTTATTGATTCCAGCATATGGATCCCAACACATTTTAGGCAGTTACTCCTTTATCAAGGGGGAGGGGTCGGATATCAAGAAGAATATGTTGCTTGTGAAATATGTGATAATTTATTCCAAAGGAAGTTATTAGCCAACTAACTTCTGCAATGATCACAAACTAAGCTTCTGTCTTTTCCTTTTTTCTGAGGCCTCTCTTATGCTGCACCTTCTTTAAAATTCTCCACAACTCATTATATAGCGGTTTTTTCTTCTGTTCATGGCAGTGGAGTACTGGCTAGAACCTAACTATGGTAGCTTGTTTAGAATTAACTGACTCTTTGAGATGGAAGAACATTTTCCACGTATGTGCTTATTCTGCTTAGCGCATGTCCATCTATGTGAGTAATGCCCCACTTGACTACACCATCAGACTTTCTAATAGATTCAGAAACATCTGTATTTTTTTCTCTCAGCTGGAAGCAAAGTTTTAAGTAGCAGAATCCTTAAAATGCTCTGTTGGGCCTCACTGATTCTGCAAGCCTCACTCGGCAGGGAATACCACTGTCCAATGGTTTCTACAAAGAGCTTGAAAGAATTATAATTCTTTCCAAATGCATGAATTACTTGAATGACAGGCTGTGGTCTCAGACATTCTAATTGATCTTTTGGCTGCAGTATACTGTAATTTGTATGGAAATATGCATGTGTCAGTGAAGGCTGTCCCACAGTATTCAGAAAACAGAGACATGCCATCTAAGAAAAACTCTTCATAATTCATAATTTTATCTATGCAATTTGCACTTGTGAAATGCAGGCAAAGGAGGATTTTTTCCCCATATGCAGATACAGAAGTGATGAGCTGTCAAAACATGAAAACTTTGAGGATATTATATATTGACTCAGGAATTCAGAACACTTAACCATCACCCCACCAGAATAGAATAAATTACTAATGAGTCATTTCTCAGACCAACATACTTTATTCTTGCTGAATTTGTCTCTGACTGCCAAGATCATTCCTAAAATCAGCAAAATTATTAATTTCGTTATAAGAATATTGGACAGCTTTAAAAATGGCCTGTAGTCTACAGTGCAAAACCCTCGGTCTTTTATCAGGTTTTAAGTCAGGCTTGGCACATCTTTTGGCCTGAGGGCTACATCTAGGCCTCTGCTGGATCTAGTAACAGGGGACTTGAATCTCTGAAAAGTGGGTCAAAATCCAAATGTGACCCTCTCTGCCATTCTGCTGCCCTTTACAGCACTTGGCTGTTGAGGTACTTGATGATATTAGGGTATGACATTCCATTAGCTGATATTATGTGGCAGGTTAATAATCCTGATAAATTATTAAGCAGCTCAAGGGCCAGACAAAAGGTCCAGTGGGCCAGAGGTGGTCCCCCAAACCATCGTTTGCTCACCTGTGGATTAGATAGTGCAGGGCATTTCAATTACTGCTAGCACCCAAAAGCAGAATTGTGGCTTACCTTCGTGCTATGGATTCAAGGCCTCCCTTTCATTAAATATTCCTCTGATGGAAAATGACCCCTGCTATCAGAAAGACTTAGCAGCAAGGAGTCATTGGGTTCCAATGGTAGAAAGGAATCAATGAATCATTCATCTCTCTAGCCCTCAATATTTCAAATATTGTGATAATATCATGTCCTTTTGTAGTTGTCCTTGCCTGTACACTTTTTTAAAAAAATATTAATTTATATACAAAGTCACTTCTATAGCAAAAAGCAGTATATCTTGAATAAATATTGTGAATCAGTTCATACAATCAGTGAACACCTATCTTTTACACTTTTTCAGTTGTACATGCACATATGAATTCCCCCTTTAAATTCTACATTTTAATTATTTTTATTTATTGCTATAATTTATTTACTTTAATTATACTCTACCTTTCTCCCCAGTGGGGGCCCAAAACGACCTACATCATTTTCTTTTTCTCCATTTTATCCTTACTACAGCCCTGTGAGGTAGGTTAGACTAAAAGTTTGTGACTGGCTCAAGGTTACTGAGCAAGTTTCCATGGCAGAGTGGTAATTTGAACCTGGGTCTCTGAGATCTTATTCTGGCACTCTAACTACTACCCCATTCTGGCTTTCACACCATGCTGGATCTGTTTTGTGGGCTATGCTTTTAGATTGCCCTGACCTGGTTGGCCCTTGCTAATCTGATCTCATCAGATCCCAGAAGCCTAAGCAGGGTCAGCCCTGGTTAGCACTTGGATGGGAGATCACCAAGGAATACCAGGTTGTTATGCAGAGGAAGGCAATGACAAACTATCTCTGTTAGTCTCTTACCTTGAAAACTCTATTGTCCCAACCAATCTATTAAGTCAGCTTTGACTCATGGCACTTTACAAACACACACACTTTTAGATTGTGTAATAATCACATGTTGAAGAGGAACATAATCATTCTTGTTCACGTTATACAAGAAACGACATAGTCATTGAAAAGGCTGGGGAGAATGAGAAATTGTACAGCTGTATTCAACCAATTTCACTCTTCATATAATACTACCTTCCAAGGATGAAATGGTCAGTACTCCAGCACTCAAAATGTACCTCACTGCTTACCGTATGTTCCTGTGATGGACAGGAAGCTGTCCTGCCCCTGAAGGAAAAATCAGCCACACAGATGTGCCCATAGGAGTGCTGCTCCAGCATCCAGTCACCTTCAAGAAAGGGGATGAGATGTTGGAGGGAACACAGGAGAAGAGGGAGTTGAGTTCTGCTTTAGAGAGAGAGAGCAATGGCAGCTCAAGTCTGGCTCAAGAAAAAGCAGACAGAGTGAAAGGTACCTGTGTCATGAAGTGTGGCACAGCAATTTATCTATGGGTCAGAAGAGAATGCTTGATTGTCTCCTTGTACAATTTAGTCTAACTTTGGGGAAATGGCAGGCTGAACCAAAGTGATCAAAGTCAGTGGTGGTGAACCTATGGCACTCCAGATGTTCATGGACTACAATTCCCATCAGCCCCTGCCAGCATGGCCAATTGCCTAAGCTGTAGTGCTTGGGGTTATATATTGCAATGTGTGGGTTTAATCCTGTGTATGAGAGAGGATCCTCTGGCTGTGAACAGCCAGTGCTTTGGCTGGGGCGCGCACCTTCACACAAAGGGATTTTCTTTGACTTCCCAACCTGCCTTTTCCCCCACTTCCCAAACTCCCTTTTTCCCCCTGCACAGCTTCACAGGCAAGCATGACTGACTCCCTGGACCATGATATGACCCATTTTCCCTGCATGGCTGCACAGATGGAAGCTGAGGAAGGGGTTTCCACGAATTGCGTTATGTACGATTCTCTTGTTTTAACCCGGCTCACAGCCACGGGCATTCATTCAGCCATGGCTGTGAGCCACGTTAAAACAAAATAATTGCGCATAACCCAATTCTCGAAAAACCCGGGTTTGGGGGGGAGAAACGCAGAGCGGATCCACATTAGGATTGGGATCCATGCAAAGTCCTTCCTCCGGGGGTTTTACTGGGTTTATCCCAATTTAATTTGCCCATGCAGAAAGGGCTTGAAAGAATTGTGGAAAATTCTTAAGACTCTCTGAAGTCATAACCAGTTTAAATTTTTGTGCCTCAGCCAGGTTTCTACATTGTTTACCTAGAGCCCTGTGCTTCTGGTTTGTTCCTTTAAAACTAACCTGTAAATAAATAAATCTTAGTTGTTTGTACATATTTTCATAAGGCTTGTCACAAATTGGTGCCATTGCGATAGGATTCAGACACAAAGTTTTGCAAACTGTTACCTAGGTTGATGGAAAATAAAGGTATAAATGTTTAAGAAAATGTGTACAGTAAAGGTTTCATCAAAATACCCCCAAAGTGAGTAAAAGCACATGAGAGAACTGAAGCTGAGCTCATGGTTTTAGGGAATGGCACAGAAACCGAAGACATTGTGAAGGGAGCAGAATGCCAAACGACATGGAGAAGGAGGGAGGTGGGAATTTAAACTTTAAAGCGCTCAGTGTGAATGTGCCAAAGCAGTTTTTCTTCTTTTCAAAGAGGTTGTAGTCAGCAATTCAGAAACAATATTGAAAAAAGTCAAAGGAATTTTTTTGGTTTTGTCTGGGACCATGGTTTGCCGGGTATCGTTTAAAGGTGCCTTATTTTCCAGCTGAAAAAAAAAGTACCAATGATATTTTTTTTGGCTTTTCCCGGTTTGGCTTTGTCAAATGCACACCCCTAATCCTTAATGAACAAATTTCTGCCCCATGATAATGTCTCGTTTGCAGTGATCACTCTGAAAAATCTAGAAGTAGACTTGCAGTATTCTAAGCAAAGGCAAACATCCATATGAAAACTCTACTTCTTTTTTATTTGCAAATTTGCTCTGAGAGCTTTTCAACTGCAATGACATTTTCAGCCAAGGAAAGAACAGTTGTTGCAGAGCAATGTTTTACAAGCAATTACTCTATTGGTCCATTGCAGGAATTATGTCCTTCATTCACCTTCATCTCCATCAAAAAAATGAACCAGAGGGATCAAGTTAAATCATTACCCTTCCATCAGGGATGTATGCAGTAGAAAAAGCAGCTCATCTCATTAGCAGGTGCCTAAGCTGTAGGGCTTGGGGTCACATATTGCAATGCTGGCTCTTTAAGACTGTGCTGTGAACTTACCTCCTGCAGCTGTTGATAGGTTTGAGTCCCCTTTCCCAGAGCCCATTGAGGCCGCAGTGGGGGGCACCTGCAGAAAATGTGCCAAAGCAAAGCAAGGCAGGGAACAAGAGCATTTCAATGAACTCCCCAGCTGGAGAGAACTGAGAGAACTCCCTGACTTAATTGAGCCAAGGCCGAAGGTGTGGTGGGGAAGGGTTATACTGGAGCACATGAACTGTGTTGATTTTTTGAGTGCTCTGTACTTGAGGTTTCTGGCACCTCTTAACAAGCTTCTTCTGCTGTGCTTAAAATGTTGTGATATTTAACTTAAAAG
Organism: Sphaerodactylus townsendi; assembly: GCF_021028975.2. Lineage (NCBI taxonomy): Eukaryota > Metazoa > Chordata > Lepidosauria > Squamata > Sphaerodactylidae > Sphaerodactylus > Sphaerodactylus townsendi. The sequence continues at coordinate 52,259,935 of NC_059432.1, read as the reverse complement.
CAGTAAATGCCGCATAATGTTACCTGTCACTCCTCCCCCTCAACATGGTTACTCCAAGAAATATGTCTTGCAGAATTCCATATCAATTTACAGATCTATCTTGTGAGAGCCAATGGAAATTCTATCTGCTTCAGCCAGTCATTTGCACATATTATGATGAATCAAAATAAACTTTGATTACAAATCACAGTCATGAGAAGCCTGTTTGGGAGTATTTTAAGACAGTGGTTTGCAGAAATTTGCTTTTTAAAAAGGCATTTATATATAAGTATTGTTCAGATTCACTGAAATCTTTGAAGGTGTTTAGAGACAGCCCAATTGCACAAACATTACCTACATAAACAATCTCCACCATGCTCACAGTGCTCCAATTTGAGGATTTGGACTTCTGTACCCATTGGAAATTATACAAAATACATTTGCTTCTATGAGGTGATCACAAATTAGAGAGTTCCTACTTCCAAAGCATCAGTTATGGTGAGATCAGACTGAGTTTTACCACCAGTATCAAGGATGGTGCATAAATTTGTTATTTATTTCTGACTGAAAATCTTTCATTCTCAGAAATATTTTATAGCATTTGCCAGAGATCTCAGATCAAAATAAATTAGTTGTGAATTGGGCAGAGAAGGACAGATGGATTGCAGTGCAAATGCCAAAGTTTGCAGCATCAGTCATTGAGACACAGTTAAGATTATTTTAGCAAATTAATGTAATAAGATCTTAGATATGATTAATTATACTTTATATGATTTTATGGATTTTTAAAATTTAGATTTATTTTCAAGGGTTTGATGATTTTATCATCATCATCATCATCATCATTATTATTATTATTATTATTATTTAGTTAAATTATGTGATTGTTTGTGCTGATATTTATATTGTAATTGATTGTAGTTTTCTTTTTCAGCCCCAACCAAGGATCCAGGCACTGGGCCACAGTGCCACAGCTACGCAGGGCCACTGCTCCCATGGAGGCTCCCTGGCAGTGTGGGAAAGTTTGCAATGTGAAAAAACCTCCCTGGCACCTGTAAGCCCCCATGGAGTTTAATGGAATTATGCCACCTTTTTGGTGGCCTAAGTCCCAAGCCTAGACCACTGGCACAACAGCAGCAGTGGCCAGGAAGAAGCTCCTCCTGACCATGCCCTGGCCTAGACCACCCCCAGTATGCCAGTGATGCCTGCAGGAGCACAGGGATGCTGGCACTGCTTCTGGGCCAGGATGGCCACATGCCAGCAGATTTGCCCCTTCACCAAGGAAAGGGAGGGCAAATCCACCAGCATGGCTGCAAGCTGCTCCCACTTGTGAATTCATCCTCCTCCTCTTTGGATGGAACTATTTGTGTTATAGTTTTTGCTATGGCTGTGCTGAAGCAATGCAATTATTGATGATGAAAGTGCTGTGAAACCTTTTGTGCTATTTGGAATAGAAAATGACAGGCAAAAGATAGACCAACTGGGCCTTCACTTGGCAACTATGATAAACAAGAAGGAATTGCCTTACATTTATAGGCTGTATATTATAAGAACATGCAAATATACAAAGGAAAGAGGTGGGGTCTAGCAGAGCACAATGTAAATACTGGGGAAAAACCTACTACATGAAAAAGATTATTTACAAGAAGACACTTTTTGGTGCTTAGCCCTTCATACATTGAGAACTGTTACATGCTGCGCTGTAGTGACTATTGACTTGACCTTATTATCCCTACTTATTATCCCTACTATGGGCAAGCTCTTGAAATAAGCACAGCTGATAAAGCTGCTTGGCAGTGAAATGGGTGAGATCTGGAAATTCCCATCTACTTACCTGTGACTTACTTGCTCTATCTTGTTCATGAGAATGCTCAAACTCAACCTGTATTGAGACTGCATGTACCAGGATTTTGTTGTGTTCTTGAATTACAAGGACTTTCTTGTGCTTGCTGACTGGCTTGCACATGCGTTTTTTTATCTTATTTGTTTTATGTATGTGTTGTATGTGATTCACACTGATACAATATAGCTGCAATTAGACATTAAACTGGGTATAGTAGGTTTCTTCTCTGTGTTAACAGTATAAGAACATAAACATTTGCAGGTCTTCAAATTTGTAAAATTGGACTGCATAAGCATGAATCTCTTTGGTGTCTACACCATTCTCATATTTTCAGCAGAGAGGTTTCAGGCCAGGTTCCAGCTGTATCAATTTCAGCTTACCTCTAGCCTAAGGCAAGCTTTTTATGTATACAAGCCCCAAGGCATCTCTGAACAAATGGTACACAGCAGTTGCTGCCCAAGTCTGATTTTAGGCTACAGCTTTTCAGAACAATGAAGTAAAATGTAAACTCCATCTGCCACTTAGATGTCTTATTCCTATTTAGCAGGATACTTTACAAGTACTGTGCTTTCTTTGACTATGGTAATAGCCATACTCCAATGCATTTAGGTCTCCCAGGCATTTCATAGAGATTTGTTAAGGATCTAGATATAAGGGAATGAACAACGAAGAGAGGAAAATCCCCATTTCTCACCCAGATTTGTTGAAAGCTATTTGGTTTGTGTTTCTATGCAACAAAAATCAAGCATCTATGTAGGTGTTCCATGATTTTACAAAACTCTATTCCTCCGCTGTTATAACATAAACACAATTTTCTTCTTCAGTAAATGCTTCCTTTGACAAACCTGTTGGAAACACATAATTCATCTGCCCATTTACAGTGTCTATTTTCTTCCAGACAGTGAAGCACCTTTGATTGTGATTGTTGTTTTCCCTTCTAAGAAGCCAATGTTGTACACGTGACAGATAAGACAATTTCATATCTTAGTAGCCATACAGATCAATTTTTCATTTATTTTGAAGTCATGTGTGTATGTGTGTGTTTAAATCCACCAAGTAGGCACAGCAAATTATCCTTCTATATCCAGAAAATGTAATGGGCACTCTCATTAAACTGGCAGGGAGTTTAAAGGCAGCTTTAGTTCTCACATACATATATGGTATTTTATTTTTTTAAAAAACATTCAATTATTTTTTTCTTTGCACTGAATCGTTTTATTTTCTGTGCAATTTTTCAAAACTGTTTGGAGATATTGTACATCTTTAGGTGGGAATAATAGAACAGAAAAGAAAAGCATTACCACCAAATGCTGTCAATCTCACTGCGGGGAAAACCACAGTGGGGGGAAATGTGAACATGACATTGTGGATGTTCTTGAGGGAAGGGGAACAGGACATGAGAAGAAGGTGCTGGATGACATCAAAAAGAAAATTCTTCCTTGAATCAGTGGCAGCCAGTTTTCCCTTCACTCTTGCAAAATCCTGTTATCAGTTAGGCTGACAATTATTAGCCTAGTCAACCTATGGTTGCCAGCTTTGCCTGGAAAATACCTGGAGATTTGGAGATGGTGCCTTTGGAGGTATTTGGGAAAGTATTTTGCCTAGAATCTGTGGTATGTCATAGATTTTGCCCTTTTAAGCTGCAGTTTTCTGCCGGGGAACTGATCTTTTTAGTCTGGAGATTCCTTATGTTTCCAGATGAACTCTAGGTCTCACCTGGACAGAGGCGTATGGAGGCACCTTGAGACAATTGGCGCCTGGAGAAAATTTGTCTCCACACCTCTGGGGGGTGGGGCTCTGCCCCCCCTACAGCTCCCCCCCCTTTGCTCCTGGCTCCCAGGGAGCCTGCAGTCCCTTCTGCCCTCCCCTCCGAGGAGGCAGAAGAGACAGATGTCTATGGGGGTGTGGTCACACCCCACATCACCCTGGAGGTGTGGTCACACCTCCCCAAGCCCCCGCCCCTACCCCCACCCCAACCTCTGGGGGGGCTTTGCTCCTGGCTCCCAGGGAGCCAGCAGCCAGCAGTCCCTTCTCCCTCTCTTCCAGCGAGGCAGAAAAGACTGCCATCTATTGGCCTCCAGCACTTGCTTTTATAGCACTGAAGCTGGGGGTGGGGCTTGGGGAGGGTATGGCCACACCCCCACATCACCCTGCGTTGTGTGGCCACACCCCAAGCCACGCCCCTGGGCTCAGTGCTATAAAGGCAAGTGCTGGAGGCCGATAGAGGGCAGCCTTTTCTGCCTCCCCGGAGGGAAGGGCAGAAGGGACTGCTAGCTGACAGCTCCCTGGGAGCAAGGGGGCAGCAGGAAGGGGTGCCCTTGACTCTGCCCATGTTGATAATGACATGGGCGGGATTGAGAGTGCCGGAAGACTACGAGGCAGACTTCCTGCTGCCTTGCTGTCTTCTTCCTCGTCACGGGGGGGGGGGTGATTTTGCACCCCCACATGACCAGGTTAGTGGTGGCCAGGGGCAGAGGGTACCCCTCATCCCCGAGTAAATACGCCACTGCACCTGGAAGCTGGCAACCCTAACTGTGACGTATGTTCCTTTAAGTAGGATTGTTCCCCTAGCCCACCTGATGTTTACTAAGCCTGGTGTTTTATTATTAGCCGGTTGTTGCTCTCTTCTAGTTCTTGTTCTCTGTCTATGTTCAAAGACTTCAGGTATCCAGGCATCTTGGGTGCTGTGTGGTTTCCGGGCTGTATGGCCGTGTTCTAGCAGCATTCTCTCCTGACGTTTCGCCTGCATCTGTGGCTGGCATCTTCCCTCTGAAGATGCCAGCCACAGATGCAGGTGAAACGTCAGGAGAGAATGCTGCTAGAACATGGCCATACAGCCCGGAAACCATACAGCACCCAAGTGATTCCGGCTGTAAAAGCCTTCGACAATACATTATCCAGGCATCTCTCTTTACTAAACTTTACTTCCGTCCTATGGGTATGTCTGAGACATTGCACTACCTTCTGTCTGAGCGAGGATTTGAACCCAGATTTTTCCATTTGTAGTCTGACACTGTCAACCAGTTCACTACAATGTAGCAGCTGTTTTCATCTTCAGATGCACCATGTTTTTTTTAGAATATGGCAGAGACTTCATTGTCCCTGTTAGGCATGCTCATTTCCTTTGCCCCACAGTCACCTCTAGTCAAATGGCTCCTGGAAGATCTGAAAGTACTACAAAAAAATGCGCAAGTTGCAAACCTCATTAATAGAGTTGGAAGTGGAATCTGTGGGAACACCACAAACAATTTAGTTACTTAACTGATTAGATTAAGTAATTAACAATCTTTTGATCACTTAGAAATGTGCTTCTGGTTAAATGGGTAGCATTTAAAATAATGTTAATTATTGTATTGACTAATTCCATCTCCTGGGCTGACAGTGTCCTCTTAGAAAAGAAATTCTTTCTTTCTTACAGAAAGAGACGCCCTTTTTCTCAGACAGTGCCTGCTGTGACATGTACTTGCATCATATAAAAACAAAGTTCTTGCTTTCAGAATGGCCTGATGTATTCATTGATTAATATGCTTATGATTCATCACCCAACATTTCTTTTACTAAATGATAGCTAACTGACTTACTGGGTATAAGCAGACATACAATTTTTGTGTGATATTCAATTATTTTATCATAAATAGTTTGTAACCCCCAGTTCTACACTGCTAGGATATCATCTCCCCATGAAAGATGGGAAAGGACTGGTCCATTTGCAGTGATTATGTTTGTCCATGCAGTCAATGGGTATGTAGATAACTGACTTACAGCTACAGGACATCTTCTCAAAGATGCCTGCAGCATTCTAGAAAATAAAAGCACTGTGTTAGTGCAAAGTCCTAAGGAAAAACAACAACGCAGACCTGCATATATGAACATACTTCTCTTTTGCCTGGAGCATGGCTGCTTTGGTTGAAGGCAGCTGATAAGTGCAGGTATGAGTAACAATATTGTTAATTTCCAATGCAGCTTAAGCATCGCTCATGTGGTGGTTAGATTCTGTGCTCCTCTGCATTCATTCATCTCCTCCAGCATTAGACTCACAATATGAAGTGGGTGGCTTTCTGGAGCATTGGCATTGTTTCTGCATCGACGCCTCCAGGCTTATTGGTGAAGGAGGATGATTGCTGCTAACGACCTCCCAGAAATAAATGAAACTGCTGATTTAGTGAAGGCCATTCTTGACCTTGACACAAGATGGGACAGGCAAAGGGAAGGACTCAAAACAGAGCCAATAAAAGAGAGATCAAACAAGAGCTTGAGACCAGCCCAGTCTCTCCTCCCTCCTCCCCATTCAACTAGCACCTGGCTAAGCTAGAAAACATGACTGGCCTAACTTTCCTTTCGCAGCCAATTGAAGCTGTCAGCTCCCGGCTTGTCATCCGCTGTTCAGGAGGCCCCGAGGCTACCCTAAGAGCTTTAATTAGGCAGAAATGGTACTTCTGCAACTGACCCATCAGGACCTTTGGCAAAGCATTTAACATCATTAGTTAACTTTTTTTTAAAAAAATTGAGTGAATGTAAATGAACAGCCAGGGTATTTCAGTAGGGGATGCTAGTGGCATCATTCCCCTACCTCACACAGGCTGGGTTGTTGTTGTTTTTTTACATGAATAGCTTGCTTGTACCCACAAAAGGGGGATGGGCTGTATGTGTGCAACAGAGGGAGATTCTCCAGCACAGCTAGACAAATCCAAAGCATAAATGAGACTAGACATGAGGAAGACACGATAACCTCTTTGCCGTTCTGGCATGACAGGGGAGGGGTATGACTAAAAAAAATTTCAAAACAAAGCTTGACCGCTCAAGGACAAGTCAAAAGCAGCATCTTTCACAGAGTCTTCTGCTTATCTCCCATTGAATTACATGTTGGAAACAAAGAGAATGAGAGTCTGGGCATTTGTTTTTCAATAGGCAGCCTTGGAAGAAGAAAATACAACCACCAAGCCAAATGAATAAACAAACCCCGACCCACTTCCTGGAATTTTATTCTGTAACGATTTCTTGGATGAAATAGGAATAGTTCTGTTAAAACTTATCCCAATGAATGGGAGATTTTAGTTTTACTATGAACAGCTGCCCCTATTTTTTTGTGTGTACACATGCAATTTTCAGCTCAATTATATTTTTGTCAGTGGTTGTACTATCCATGATTTAATCCAAAAAATATGTGCAGTGCATCTGCCATTAGCACCAGTCCTACCATTTGGTAGAATGTTAGACTAATAGCAAGCTTTTTAAAATGATGCTGTGAGGGGGTTGTTTGTTAGGACACCTTGTTCTAGCCGAAGCCCCCTGGTCAAAGAATCAAGTCCTGAAGGGCAGCAGCATTACAAACAGGGGTTTGGATCCTATACGTTGCTTCCACATGGACAGTGCTGCTCTCCTTATGAGAGTGCATTCCTTTAGTCCTAAGCGCTTTCTACCCACTCAAGGCCAGTGTCTTTCAGAAAGTGCCAGCATGAAAGGAATGTGCCTCACATGTAAGATGTTTGCTATCAAAGTACATGGCAAATTATACACTTGAGCTACTATGCTTATACAAATTAATGCATAAAAATACACTGTCTATAGATGAAAGGCTTTTTTGTTAGCATAGCCAGAGGTGGGATCCAACCAGTTCTCACCACTTCTCTAGAAGTGGTGACTAATTTTTTCTGAGTGCCGAGAAGGGGTTACTAAAGCAACCTCCCTGCCCAATAGGGACTGGAGGTGCATGTGTGCGGTGGCGCCAGTGTTTGAATCCCACCACCATCGGAACCTGTTATTAAAATTTTTGGATCCCACCACTGACTGCGTAGCTCTTAACTTCTCCTTTGCTTGGCTAACAGAGACTAAATGTTATCTGTCCAAATGAAAGCTGCTTTTAATGCTGTAATTCTGAATGAAAGTTATGAGAAAGTGTGCATTTGCTGAAAACTGACCTGGATGTGCATTTATGCAGTGTTGGAAATGTTCACACAAGAGCCTACAATATAAGGTGCTAAATTTCCTCTGACTTTTCCTTCATTTCACACATCTCTTCATTTGTCTTGAAAATAGCAGGCACAGTCTGCACCACATCTTCCACATGTTTCTAATCAAAACATCACTTCACTTACTATAGCCTTTGAGATATTTGGACAAACATCTTGAGGAATATTAGCAGCATACACAGCTCAAAGCAGGAATGTTGCAGGGATCATAGAAAAGAGAAGATTAGCTACTGACACCTTAGTCTTACTAATCAGCAGAGCTTAAGTTTGCCATGTTACGTACTAGGCTGCAACCCTTCTTCAGAAACACATCTATGATATCAGTGGGTCCAGTTATGAAGAAGTGTTACAGCTAAAGCCAACTAGAAGAAATCATGGGGTTGAATCCTCGTTTCGTCTCAAATGTATCTGCAATAAAGAAAGGGAGGTTGGCACTGCAGAGCCTTTCTCATAAAGAAGGTTCCAGTTCAAATAGCACCTTGTGTATAAAGTTAACAGCTAGCCTTAAGCAAGCTATCTCTCAGCCTTGAGTCCTCTGACCACAAGTGAACAGTTATAGTGGCCTACACTACATTATAAGACTCAATGATATGCTATGATAGGCAGTTTCAACTTGAGGAGTTGACCCAGACATAGAACCCCTTGATTCACAGGGAGTTCAAATAGAATTCTAAGGATGTCAGTTAGAAAAACTGACAGTTGGGAATAGACAGTTGAAAGAGAGCTGGTAACAGAGTTAAAGCTGGAGAAACTGCAAGAAGTCTGTGAAGGATTCTCCTCTGGAGTGACAGGAACACACACTGGTTTAAGATCAGGAAGGATTCATAACCAACTTGAAAGGGAAATAGCTCTAGTGGATAAAGAAATCTTAAAGTGTTTAACAGGAAGTGTTTAACAGGAAGTAGCTCTAGTGAAAAGAGTGATGCCAGGCCAATTTAAAGAAGAAAACTAAGAAATTGTAAATATGTTCCTAGATCATCCTAACTCATCCAGATGTTTCAGGTGAGGCAGGCAGTTGAAGGGTGAAGACACTTTTCTCCAAGTTCTAGGGACAGTCAAAGGCCTATGATGATTCCCATGCTGGCTAGATTTCTTTACTGCTTACTTGCCCTATGTTTTGAAGCCACCCTATTCAGGGTTGTTTTTGCCTTGGTCGTTTTAGGGGCCTTCTGCTCCCCTCAGTGATAGCAGCGGCCATGCCAAAGTCCAATCAGCAGTCTCAGGGCATACAAATTATACTAAGTTCTGCCTCTCCTAGTCAGTCCTGCCTGGTCCTCATCACTGATGAATATTTAGAAATATGTTCCTCAAGCATGCTGATGGCTCCTGCCTTTTCCACTACCAGTTTGTCAGTGTTATTCGGACCTGCATCACAGAGATTGGTCTCCTCTTGCAAGTTTGGACCCCACTTCTTTCACATCAGCACTTCCACTTCTGCGGCAGAACTTGGGTTTTCCACTAAGCAGATCAAAACCCTTGGGCACTGACATTCATCCACCTATATGACCTACATACAGTTAGACTTTGAATACTAATGCGTTCTCCTGTTCATTTTACCAGGTCCGTGTATAAAAATACTGATTATTGAGCACAACATTGTCTTATGGGCCAGTTGTTATGCAGTGTCATCCAGGTGGGGCACCAACTGAGGACTTGGGAATGAGTGGACATCTTATGGTCTGGACATCTTGTGGTCTGGACACCAGGGGATGTGTTGGGATGTGCTTCTCCCTTGCATTGCATATGAGGTTTTCTGGTTGGGCCCACCCCATGTGGATGTCATCCAGCTTGGTGAGAATGACCTCCTGGTGCAGAAAGGCATGCTGCTGTCTTGATACATGATTGAGGACTTGAGGACTCTGGGGCAAAGACTTCCAGATGCAGTCCTATAATATGTAAATCCATTGTACAATTGGTAATATTGGTGGGTAGAAGGGTGATCTCTCACCCCAGTATCTCCTTTTGGCAGGTGAGCTTGTACAGATCAGATGGGGTACACCTCTCAGAGTGAGGCTTCATGGTATATGGCAAGCATTGGCCAAGTGGTCACACACTTAGGAGCTTGGGCCCTGCTGTTAGATTTATTGGACATGGGAACGGATCCTTTTGAGGCAAGTGGTACCTGTGTGGCTGCCTCTCCAAGTATACCCCCCCCCCCAAGCTTTTGCTATGTTCCATGCAGTCTGGGCAGAAGTTGCAGCTTAAAGGGAACAGGCAGCTTGGTTTTGTTTGTTGTCACTACTGCTGGTCCCACGCCTCATGTTGGATAAACTGGCAGCAACAGTGGCCAAGCTTTGACTGGTAAGATAGCTATGTTTGTTCTGAGGAAGGACAGATCTTGCCACTGTAGTGCATGCCCTGGTAACATTCTAGATTAAATTACTGCTATGTGCAATATGTGAAACTGTCCTTGAAGACTGTCTGGAAGCTACAGCTGATATAGAATACTGTGATCAAAATGACTAGCAGATCATAGGGACCATATCACTCCAGTCTTGTTCCATTTACACTGACTCACAGTTTGCTTCCAAGCCCAATTAAAGATGTATTATTGCCCTTCAAAGTCCTACAAAGTTTGGGCCCAGCATACCTGAGGGAGGATTGCCTAATCTTATATGAACCTTTCTGACCATTCTGGTCATTTTCAGAGGTCTAGCTTTGGGTACCCCCACCATCTGAGGCTACGTGGGTGGTAACCCAAGAAAAGGACTTCTCAGATATGGTGCCCAAACTTTGGAATTCCCTCCCCACAGAGATTTGTTTGTCTCCCTCTATCATGTTTTCTGATAGTGAGTGAAGACTTTTGTTTTGTTTGTTACTAACTCTTATTATCCCCCTCCCAGCTTATATGTTTGCATTTTATGTGTTTATGCCTGTTTGTTTTAAATTTTTAATCTATATTCATATTTTAAATAGTTTTCATGTTTGAAATGTTATAATGTTTGCTGCCTTGGAGATCCTGAATTGGATGGAAAGGTGGAATAAAAACATTTAAAATAAAATAAATTAATTAAATTCACTCATCATAGTTTATATCAATTCAATAAATATTAGTAAGTTCATGCAAACACACAGTTCCTAAAAGCTCAATTTAACAACTGGAATCTTCCACTCAACCCCCTGAATATTACATTTAACTGACACTTTGTTTAAAATATATGCTTGAGAGAAAGGACAGGGGAAATATTCCTCCTGCAAGTGAGAGCTCATATATATATTTATGTGCTACATTCTTCCAACTCCTGGAAAAACAAAACACACTGAAGTGCCTGTCATGATAGTTTTTTGTGGGGATATCTACTACCCTTCCTCAGTGTTTCAAAAGTGCCTTCAGCTTCAACAAGGTTGGGCCTTTCCTGTCTATACAGAATTTTCTCTGCAAAGGACAGTAGCATACATTGTGTCTTGTTAACGAGTACTTAAGTTATGATCAATTTGACATTAGCATTACATGCAAACAATAAAGTTAGTTCACAGTCTCATTTGTATGGAGATGGATCCATACAAATCCAACAAATAAAAATAATATGACTCACTACTGACAGCACTTATGTGAGTAAATAGCTTGTACCATTGTTGCATGGAATTGTAAAGTGTTGTTATTATATTTTTCTTAATTGATATTTGTGTCTACTTTATAGTTGTTATAACCCTAATTATCTAATTTCAGATTCTCAAAGGTTCATATTTATTAATGTGAAAGTGTTGCAAATAAGGCTATATTGTATTCTATGAATCCTTTTCTGCCATTTTTATTCGCTGTTCATTACTGCATGTGCAAAGAAAAAAGGACAGTCAAATTAATTTTTTTAGATTTTTTTTGTAAGTGTAATAAGTTGTTGGCTTTCTTCCCCATATGCAAATAACCATACCTTTCTCCCCCACATGCAAATAACCATTATACAGAACTGTATAAGTACAAACCTGTGAAGTTATTGTTCCGGGTACAGTATCAGGCAGATTCACACTAGTCTGACAAGAACCTTTGGTCTCGGGATGTAAGAAGTTTAGTTGCTTTGAATAAATTACACAAAGGAAGCGAGTGGCCAAACAGTTGTAGATTAGAGAGCTGATCTACAGGGAGGACCAGGGAACGATTTTAGCTGGGAACTAAGGGGAGAGAACAAAGAAGATTTGGATCCAGGCCAGGCAAGGGAAAGCAGCTCCTGGCCTAGGTCTGCAACATGTTTGGAACGGTGCTGTTGCTGAGAAATCTATGCATTATAATATTTTCTTATTTTCTGTTTTTCAATAAAATCTTTCGAAGACTCAGCTGTTTTTGAGTATCTGGAAAAAAGAATCCAGGATTTACAAGACAGGCGTGCACACCCCCACACTCTTTTGAACTGTATATCTCTGTACAGAACTATATAAAATATTGTTTTAATTTCTCATACAGTGTTTTGCAAATGCCACTCACATTTCAAGATGTGCAGCAGTGACAGTTATTACCATCAGCCTTTCCTTTCCAGAGGTGTAAGAATATTTTTGACATTCCATGTAAAATTCCTTCCTTGACCCCTGCTAGTTTCCCCTCCTGTCACAATACTAAATACTAAAACGATACTTCTTGTCAATCCCATGTTACCAAAGACTTAAAGAACTGTATTTTCAGCACCTTTGAGAAAATCTTTTGCCAAAATACTAAATTGCATCCTCATTCTGCTTTGGCAAGCAGAAAGATATATCTGTTTATACACAAGTGATTTGCACTGATTCTTCTTCCCATTGCAGAACCCCATGTGAAACCCTGTGCTATTGTATGGGTCATCTGATTTTCAGGAGTTTGAGCTTAAGAACATAAGAACTAGCCTGCTGGATCAGACCAGAGTCCATCTAGTCCAGCATTCTGCTACTCGCAGTGGCTCACCAGGTGCCTTTGGGAGCTAGCAGGGGAGTGCAGGGGAGTGCAGCTATCATATACCCTTGAGTGAAGAACAGCACACTCCACTTCTGTCCTCCTCCACTGAGCTATGGATTATGTTAGGGCTAAAGCATTTGTTAAATTAAGGGTCAAAAGGCAGCACAACCTTAACAGGATATTAGATCCTTGCTTTGATAAATCCTTGCTTAACAAGCTTACCCTGATGCCTTGCCTTTCTAACCTCACCAATTCTGAGCTTTTACTCTTCTACACTGTAATGCCAAACTTCCTACAACTGAACCCATTTCATTGGGTTTACAACCCCTGGTGATCTCAGAAAAGGAAGTGCAAGATCTATTTCACAGACAGAAGCCTGGAAAAGCACCAGGCCCAGACAAGATAACACCTTCTTGCCTAAAAGTCTGTATGCTGTCCACCACCCCCCATCTTCACTCCAAATCTTTTAACAACAAATCACTAGAGATGTGCTATGTCTCCTTCCTGCTTCAAACACTCCACCATCGCCCCAGCGCCGGGTTAAGAAGCCTTCCATCAAGGAACTGAACGACTACAGACCAGTTGTTCTTAACATCTGTAGTTAAGGAAAAACTTTTGAAAGGCTAGTGATGTACCATTTGAAAACCATCACGGATCCACTGTTGGACCCCTTGCAATTTGCATACCGAAAGCAAATAGATCGGCCAGATGATGCTATTAATATTATGGCTTTGCACTCATATCGCATAGCATCTTGAATCGCCAAAGACCTATGCAAGGGTCCTCTTTGTTGACTTTTAGTTCAGCATTCAATACCATCAGACCCGACATTCTTTCTAACTAAACTAAATCAGCTAGCAGTACCTGAGCATATTTGTAAGTGGATCACAAGCTTCCTAACAGATAGGAAACAGCAGGTGAAGCTAGGAAAAATTACATCAGACACCTGTAAAATGAGAATAGGTCCTTCAAGGCTGTTTACTTTCACCACTTCTCTTCTCTCTGTATACCCATGACTGCATCTCAAATGATCCATCTGTTAAAATACTGAAATTTGCAGATGATACAATAGTGATTATCCCCATTCGAGACAACGATGAAACCAAAGCATACAGACGGGAGGTTGAATCAACTAGCCTCGTGGTGCCACTGGAACAATCTAGAACTGAACACACTTAAAACTGTAGAAATGGTGGTAGATTTCAGGAGAAACCCTCCCATCCTACCTCCTCTCACAATACTAGACAACACAGTATCAACAGTAGAGACCTTTAAATTTCTAGGCTCCATCATATCTCATGACCTAAAAAAATGGTCTCCTAATATCAAAAATGTCATCAAAAAAGCACAACAAAGAATGTTCTTTCTATGCACAACTCAGTAAGCTCAAACTGCCCAAGGAGCTGCTGGATACAGTTCTACAGGAGGAATCATTGAGTCTGTCATCTGCACCTCTATAATCGTGTGGTTTGGTTCTGCAACCCAACAAGATCGACACAGACTTCAGAGGAATAATCAGAACTGCAGAAAAAAACAATTGCTGCTAACCTGCCTTCCATTGAGGACCCAGATATACTGCACGGGTCAAAAAAAGGGCTGTGAAAATATTTTTACTGACCCCTCGCGATCCTGGACATAAACTGTTTCAACTCTTACCCTCTAAACGCCGCCATAGAGCACACTGCACACCAAGACAACTAGACATAAGAACAGTTTTTTCCCGAATGCCACTACTCTAAGTATTAAACAAATAATTCCCTCGATAATGTCAAACTATTTATTATATATTTATTATATAATTACTGCACTACTTTTTTCTATCATTCCTATTACTCCATCTCCTCCTGAATTATGACTGTCTGACAATAGCCTGTGCTGACATTTCATTTTATCTTATGATTTTACCTTTTGTGTTTTTATTACTATTGATTGTTTCCTGATTGCTTACTAGACCTATATGACAATCATTAAGTGCTGTACCTTATGATTCTTGACAAATGTATTTTCTTTTATGTACACTGAGAGCATATGCACCGGAGACAAATTCCTTGTGTGTCCAATCACACTTGGCCAATAAAGATTCTATTCTATTCTATTCTATTCTATTCTAATGCTCTACCCTCAACATTTATTGAAGGGAAATACACCAGGTCCTCGATCGAAGATCAGACCTGTGTCTGCCAAAATGGGAGGATAGAAACAGCAGAATATGTTCTGCTTGTATGCAAGATTTATAATCATGTACAAAAGGGCCCATTGTCACCATTTTTCATTGATTGCCCTATCAATCAGAGGAAACAGAGACTGAAAATATTACCATCAGATAAAAACCCAGAGTTAGTTTATGATGTTGCCAAGTACGCTTAGCTGGCAACTAGGATTAGAAATAATTGGAAAAAGATACCCTGATATAATAATCATTGGATAAAGTTAGATATCTCCTCACTGTTGTGGTACTGCTAAACACATTTAAATTTTTAACCATTTGTAGTAGAATTTTAATATTTTGTAGATGTGTTTTAATGTTTTTCCAGAGGTATTTTAATGTTTTGTAGGTATGTTTTACATATTATGATAAAGCATATTTATTCATTATATTTGTTCTGGTCAACGACTGAAATTAATACATCAATTCAATTTCCAGGAGCTACTTTTCTGGAAGTTACAACATTAAGAAAGAGGTGGGAAAGAGCTGTTTGATGCCCAAGTGTCTTCTTGTTATTCTTTGGAATCAACCCATTTGTGTCTGAGAAAAGTTGCAACTTCATCATTTAATTTTATTAAAGAGAAAATTCAAAAGTGAATCTGTGTTTGCTGTTTGGGGGAGGCGAATGCCCACCACAGCAAGATTTCTTGTATGGATGTATTTCCTCTAGCCCTGTTTTCACTTTCCATCTCTCCGTGACAAGCAAATCCACAATTTTAATTTTGCTTTGCTGCCAGAGTAGGATAGATTTGCCAGTGGGCGCAGCTTTGCCTCGGACCTCTTCCCTTTGCCGACAGCCAGCCAGTCTAGTCTTACCTCCCACTATAAAAGACAATCAGTATTTGGGCAAAGTGTACAGATGTCATATTGAAGTCTTTAATAGTCGCCTTTTTAGGCTGATATATTGATCTATGAATATAGATTGATGAGATTACAGATAAAAATTAAAGATTATATTAAAAATTAAAGTGTGCATTCATGATAGAGAACTTGCAAAAAATTGTCTCCTCTGGACACAAGCAAAAAGCCAGCTGATGAGTGTTGCCTGCCCCACTGCAAACAGGGCAGTGAGTAATAATGGCGAACATCCTCAAAACAAAGACTCCCTGATCAATTCTCTTTGAAGTCGCAAGAACCTTGCCTTGTGTAACTGGCCAATAATTATGTTAAGCCTTACCAGATGCAACCAAGCATTTATTAAATGGGAATTTGGGATTTTATTAATTATTATTATTATTATTGTAGATTTCACAGCTGCCAGAACTTTAGCTGGTTGTTAGCCTTCATTACAATTTGAGCCTCACCCAGAGGCCTAGGAAGTTGTAATGTATCGGCATAGTATTCATGCAGATCCCAGCAGGGCTGCCTTCTGAATTTGACAGATGTTAATTTTGTCAATTCGAAGATGTTTCAAGTGCTGCCCTAGTGTTTTTGGGATGGCGCCCAGTGTGCCGATTACCACTGGGACGACCTCAGCTGGTTTGTGCCATAGACGCTGAAGCTTGATTTTCAAATCGCGGTATCTAATTACCTTCTCGTGTTCTTTTTCAATGACCCTGCTGTCACCGGGGACTGCTATGTCGATGATGGTCACTTTCTTGTCCTTGATCACGGTGATGTCTGGTGTATTGTGTTTCAACACTTTGTCCATTTGGATTCGAAAGTCCCACAGGATCTTAACCTTCTTGTTTTCCATTACTTTCTCTGGACAATGTTTCCACCAGTTCTTAGCTGTTCTTATGTTGTAATTCTTGCATAAATTCCAGTGGATCATCTTGGCCACCGAGCTTTTCATTATCCACCGTGTCTTTGATTTTCTCCAGAAATTGGCCGTGCAATGCTTTGTTGTGCCAGCTTTCAGTCCTCATTTTAATCACATTTTTTTCTGTATTCTTGTTTGGTTTTCTGGGTTTGCAGCAAGTGTCTGTTCTTTACTTCAATCAATGCCTGTTCTTGACTTTCCTTCACATAATTGGCCAGTGCATGCTTCTCCTCTTCCACTGTTTGCTGTACTTGCAGTAAGCCCCTGCCTCCAGGTCTCCAGGGAAAGTATCAGTACCACTGCGTGGTATCAGTATCACTGCGTGGGTGTAAGGCATGGTGCATTGTCATAAACTTCTGAGTTTTTCTATCCATTGCTTCCAACTCAGCCTGTGTCCAGTTGATGATTCCCGCAGTGTACCTGATGACGGGTATGGCCCAGGTGTTGATGGCCTTGGTGGTATTCCCGCCGTTTAATTTAGATTTCAAAATTTTCCTGACCCTCTGGGTATATTCTCTGCTGACAACAGCCTTCACTTCCCCATACTTGATGTTATCCAGCTGCAAAATGCCCAGGTATTTAAAAGCTGCCTCTTGGTTGCACTTGATGAGTTGGCCATCAGGCATTTCAATCCCATCACTCCCACTCTCATCCCATCAATCCCATCAATCCCATCACACACACCATCTTGCCCTTCTTTATTGCCACAGTAGCGCACTTTTCCAGGCCAAACTCCATCAAGATTACTGACTGGTAGAGTCATACAGGCCAACTTATTTATTTTTATTTTAAAATCTCTTTGAAGATAATATTAATCTGGTTTAAAACAAAAGCATAAATAATTAAAAATGCAAAAAAAAATTATTATTCTCATCAAAGTGTGATTTAAGTTACTGTAAAGGATTAGCTATATCTAAAACTTTTAAATAATAATAAAAATTTAACCCACAGCACTATTTCCAAATCCAGGTGTATATCTAATTGTTTTTGTTTTATGGAACCAAACACATGGGTGTGGGTTTAGTTAATTTCTTACTATTTTCATTTTGGTAAAATCCTCTACAAAATTTTACCTTCTATCAAGATTATCCTGGATTTTCCATCTTGTAACAATGCTTGCTTGCATTAGAGTTTAGCAACAGCACATGCAAAAGATACAGGCTTTGTCCTAATTGTCTGAAAGCACATTAACACAACAAATGACAACATTGCCAAGTCAGCCATTATGGTATATTGTGTCAATGATCCTTGAACTAATAAATTTTTAAGTAAGCCTTGACATGATAGCTTATAATACCTCCTTCATAATGTGAGCACAATGAAATCTCTCTGCAAGGCTTTTTTGCTATGCAAATAACCTATGTTATGTGGCACATAAGAATTTACATACTGCAATCTCCAAATGGATTAGAGAAAATTGATGCCCATTTTCCACAAGCTTAGAAGTTCATGGTAGAAGTGTGTTGAGCTATGCAATTATGTTGTTTCTTTTTGTATCCCAGAGCATTAGGGCAGCTGGAAGTCAAAAACCACCTTGCACTAATTGGTTGGGGAGAGGATTTAAAGCACCTCTTATTCCTGATCACTTTTATGGGAAATATTTAAGATGAGTCAAAGTCTCTCAAAGTCAAAAGCTTTCTCATTTTCACATATTTTATATAAAGAGTACTTTTAAAAGGATTGACAGGATACACGTGCCATAAAATAGATATGGCCACACAGCAGCCAGAGAGCTACTTGCTGCTCCTGAGCAGTTTTCGTGCAACTTCTGAGTAACTGAAAAAAGAATCAAACTAAGGAGCCAAAATGTAGTATGTTTATATGCTAGGCATGCCAACAAGCAAAAGGGGAAGGTACACAACCACAGGGTGAACAAGAGATATTATGTACCAACCAGGCTAAAACAACTGCTTCAAAAGCAAATACCTCTCATTGGAGTGAAGTGATTTTACTTGTAAGTAACAATAATTATACATTTATTTTATTTAATAATAAATAATACAAGCTCCATTAACTATATATACAAAAAATCCATTAAAATACAGCAGTCAATACAATAAAATCGTGGTCCAGCAATAAACCCTTATTAAAACCCTCCCAAGGAGGAGGGAACAATGGGTCCCATTGGTGTTAAAGGGACCCCAGATATAAGGAGAATGAAAGGGGGGCATTCCAATCAGCAGCTGGTCACTCCAAAGGCCCGGTGGAACAACTCAGTCTTACAGACCCTGCGGAATTTACCAAGATTCCACAGGGCCTGGACAGCTGGAGGAAGAGTGTTCTACCAGGCAGGGGCCAGGGCCTTTATGTCCAAGTGGAGGCCAGCCACATCATTGAGGGGCTAGGGACCACCAGCAGATTGGCCTCTGCCGAGTGCAGAGGTCGAGCAGGGACATATGGGGTAATGAAGTCCCAAGGATACGAGAGTCCCAGGCAGTGTAAGGCCTTCAAGGTCAACACCCACACCTTGAAGATGATTCGGAACTCGATTGGGAGCCAATGCACAAGTGTACAATTAAATATACAAAACAAGCAGTAAAGCAAGGCTACTTGGAATCTAGATCAGTGCCGACCTCGTTAAGAAACTTCAAGGCTGCTCTGAAAAGGAATAGACAAGAGATAAGAAATGTTAAACAATGCAGAAACATGTGCTTGTGGAACAATTCCAAAACACATGAAATACTTACAAGTAGAACAGAGATCAAGACTTTCAATGTAATAACAATAGTAATCTACAAGAAACAAAATGGTTATTTTAATACAACCGGTCAACCAATAACATAATATTTTGTATCAGCAAAGAAAAAAGAAAGGCAAAAATAAAAGCAAAAATACCAATCAGACTATGCTCTGCCAGTTTTTTCCTGCTTCTCACAAACGTCCTTAAGATATAAGGAACAAAAAAAAATTGATTACACCTGGCCTCCCCTGGGCTTAATTACTTCTATAAAGATGCTTTGCAGTTCCTTCTATCTTAAGGATTTTTGGGAAAAGCAGGGGTAGGCTGGGGGTGTGGCCAGGGTAGAGGATGACTTCATTTGGCTCCCTTTAGGCCATTTGCCTCTAAATGCTGGCTGTGAACAATTCAGTGGTGTATTGTCGAAGGCTTTCACGGCCAGATTTAACTGGTTCTGGTGGGTTTTCCGGGCTGTGTGGCCATGGTCTGGTGGATCTTGTTCCTAACATTTCACCTGCATCTGTGGCTGGCATCTTCAGAGGTGTATCACAGAGAAAAGTCTGTTTCTCACTGTGTCTAGTGAGAAGGGAAAGTTTAGTGTGGTATATTGTCCATGTCCCAGGGTGGGGAACCAATCATTGAGTGTTTGGGTGGAACTTGCTATGCAAAGGTGTGGTTGAGTGCATTGTATTGCGGGTGGGGTTATCAGTCCATTTTTTAAGTACTGGGAGCCAAGCTTTGCTAATTTTCAGAGTCTCTTCTTTCTTATTGAAGTTGTCTTGGTGTTTGTGAATTTCAATGGCCTCCCTGTGTAGTCTGACATAGTAACCTTCTGAATTGTCCAGAATTTCAGTGTTCTCAAATAAAATGTTATGTCCAGTTTTGTTTAACAAATGTTCTGCAACTGCAGATTTTTCAGGATAGTTAAGCCCACAGTGTCTTTCGTGCTCCTTAACACAAGTCTGAATGAACCACAAAACGCAGCATTTGTGTGGTGTAAGTCAGACTTCCACTGAAAGCTCAGTTGGTTCTATCCCGGGAATGCCCCTAGCTCTCCTCCAGCTGCATCAGTGTCTGCAATTACGCTGGGACGATTCAGGGGCAGGCAACCTCTCCTGCGTTGGACACTGCACAGTTCCACAGTACCTTCCAACCATGCTATTTGCCCTCTCCACCTATGCTGGCAGGGTAGGTGAAAATATCAGCACAGGCATGAACTGCTCCCAGATCACACTTTGGACCCTCCTCCTTTTGGATTGGGCTGCCTGTGTGTTTGTTTGGAGGAGGGAGGGCTCAGCACATCCACCATCCACCTAAATTAGGTTATTAGCAAGTAATGATTTGCGAGTAAAGATTTGCTTTCAATTAATTATGCAATGTTTAAGGTGATTGTTTTCTCTAAGAGCAGGCATCGACAGAAAGGGCAGATTGGCAGCATGGAAGTTAAGTTAAATGCTTTAAATACCTGTGCCTTTCCTATTATTATAATCTTAACTGGATGATGCATGGAAGCTGGGCAATAAATTTGGCCAGATGCTCTTCAGCCCAAATTAAGCAGTTGTATTTCTCAGAGGCAACCAATATGTACCTGCTGCTGTTAGAATCTTCAATGCTAAAATCTTATCACAAATTCTATATGGCACTCCCATATGGACTGAGGCATTTAATATCATAAGGGGGTTCAAATGTCCTTTTTTTGGTCAACTATTAGGGGACCCTAAGTGTGTCTCTTATTTTCTATGTGTGCTGAATTGAGATTATAACTCAATTGGATTATATAACTTTTAAGTACTGGCTTAAAATTCATTTTAGAGCTGAGCCGGGAAGTCTAATATCCCATTTTAACATTAAACCTTATGACGCAGCATGGTCCTCTGTAATCGTTCTAAAACACCACCAAATTGGATTAGAATTAGATTATTTCCTTTTATTTGAAGAATCGTATATTCTTTGTGCCATTAAACAGAGACTTTTGATCTATGAGCGACATAAATTTTCCCCCTCTCAACCATTTATTTACTCTCCTGACAACTAGGCCTATAAAATCAGTTTGGGTGATGGCTCATTATTTTAATAATTTTGATTCCCCTACCTAACACAGCGTCTTTTTGTTGGCTAGAAGGCACGTATTTCCCTCAAGTGTATTAGTAAGGAGATACCATCACATTTCTTTTCCAGAAGATGCTCTGTCTATGTGGATTGTGCACTTCTGATTCAGTCCAGTCTATACAGTTGTTCCTCCCCTACAAGGTGGAAAACCATGTAAAATTTTGGGGTGACCTGTGTCCACTGGTGGCTATTCAGCTTCTCTGGGCGGCTTCTATTCATCTGCTACATAGGTGGAGGACGACGGCATAGATGGCAGTGTCCCCTTCATAGTAGACAATGTGGGGGGCTTTTCATCAGTAGCCCCTTTGTGGTACTGGAGCCAGCTTTGGGAGGGGCGTTGGGGGGTTCTTTGAAGGGTGCTCATGTTGGGGAGTGGGGTCTGCACTGACCAGCGATCAGTCAAAACCACAAGGTGGAAAGTTATGATGCAGGAAGGATAATTGTAGTAGAATGCCATCTTCATGAGGGACTTCACAGAGAACTTTTGTTGCTTTTATTCCAGTCTGGAGGATTTGGTAATAGGGAGTTCATAATTCAATACTTATTGAATGATCATGTCACCGAAAACTCAGTGGTGGTTGCAAATTTTTTTGCTTAAGTTTTAAAAGTTAAAAGTTAAGTTTTTAAAACTATATCACTATTTTTTCCGTTTTCTATCAATACTGTTTCCCATTTAATTTCTATTCCTGCTGACACTTTGTGATGTTTGCTATACATATGTTTCTTCATTCTGATGGTATGCCAACAAAGGTTTTGTGTGCGTTACAAAATTTTACAGAGATAGGTGGTACAGAGAACTGGTTGGTTTTGAGAGGAATATGGGAAAGAATAAAGGTGTCGAGAATTAAAGGTGAATGTATAATGGCAAATTGCTTGGA
Organism: Sphaerodactylus townsendi; assembly: GCF_021028975.2. Lineage (NCBI taxonomy): Eukaryota > Metazoa > Chordata > Lepidosauria > Squamata > Sphaerodactylidae > Sphaerodactylus > Sphaerodactylus townsendi. The sequence continues at coordinate 52,237,651 of NC_059432.1, read as the reverse complement.
AATCTACGAAAAAAGGGGCGGGAAAGTTTTAGGTCAAATATATAATTTGATGATTGATGATAAGGAATTTATGATAAGAGCTATGAAACAAAAATGGGAGAAGGATGGCACTCTGAATGATGAAAAATTGAAAGAATAATGGCTAGCATGAGAAAAATAAAAATTGAAAAATATACGGAGTTGGAAAGAAAGTTGATTTTAAAATGGTATAGAACTCCCAAAAACTTGCATATATGGTTAAGGGATTATCCCCAAAATGTTGGCACTGTGGAGACCAAGATGCACATTATAGCCATATGTGGATTGAATGCAAAGAAGTAAAAAGATTCTGGGAAAAGGCATTGCTATGTGTGAGGCCAGAACTCAGGTCTGGCCTGCTCAGCTGTTTTGAGAAAAGATAGGTTAGAAATAAACTCCCCCCAAAAAGCATCAGACATCTGACATTAGAAACAGACAGTTTTTACTTAACAGAATATAGAAAGTTACAGAAGGCGAACTCTGACAGAAGGTGACCCCCTTCTGGGTGCTCTCGAAAGAGAGAACACGCCCACCATACGAAAGACCTTAGTCTTTATAGATACAAAGAATACATACATCACAGTTCATCCCCTTACTCACGTACATAATCCACCCCTTTCACGTGCTATAAGCATGAACCTTAAAATCCCATTGGATAGTTCTGTCTCCTTGTCACATTAAGACAGCCTCTATTCTATGTGTCTGATTCCTTCTGTTACACAAACACTGCAAGCTGTTTGCTCACGTCCCTCTGGCCATATGCAAATGGCTGCAATAAAACTAACTTCTGCCTTTTCTTGTTTCCAAGAATAACTTGTTTTCCTACTTTTCTAAGTTTGCTCCTTCAGAAAGATATTTCCTTAGGGTATGCAGGTTTTAAGATCATAAAACTTCCCTTTTCCAAGTTTGAAATGATTTAACTTTAAAAGATTATACAAACATTGATTCTAACAATTGTACCTTCGATTCTAATACAGTAGAATTATGGTAAAATACCAGTAAATATGAATCTCTCATTATCATTTCTGTGTTCATTTGACATATATAAAAAACACTATTTCTCTATTTAACTAATCACATTCATTTCTATTCTAACCTCTGATCTCTTTTATGTTCTGTTATTCATGTAGCTATCCCCTATAGCTGGTTCTAACCAAAAACAAAGTTATAAATGTATATGTCCTCTGTCACGTATTAACCTTTAGTGACAAGATCTGAAAGATGTTTATCTTTACTTGCCTGCATAACTGCTATGTGCAGTTTAATCTGCTGCTTACATGCAGTCCTGCTGGTCACTATATACAGAAACCCCATTTTGATTCTTCAAATCTTTGGTTCATACAAACTTAATATTTCTTGATCAAATACAATTTGTAGACATTCTACTCCGTTCCCACATATGGATAGAGAAATTGGTGAAAAATAAAGTGGAATTAAGAAATGATCTATTATTTATGGGAATAATTGATGATGAAAAAATAGATATACAATATAGAAATATGTACAAAACGTTGATTAGATCAATGCATGCAGTGATAGCGTTTGGATGGAAAGATAAGAAAAAATGGACGATTCAGAAATGGTTGGAAGATATACGGGCATAAGTGACATTAGACATTTTTGAAATATTATCAAAGAATAACACATGGCAAGAAAAACAGAATGAAATAATGAAGATATGGACAAGTTATGAGAATTGGATGAAGGAGACGGGAGTCAAAGAAGACATATGGATAAGAAGACAACAACGAATGAAGTTACTACTGTTTTGTTAAAGAAAAGTAAAACATATTATTAGGGGAGAGTGGGAGGAAAAAAGGGAAAATGTATTATTTGGAAATTATATCAGAAAGATGTAAATAGAACAATTATTTCAAACTATACAATAAAAATATTTTTTAAAAAGGTTTTGTGTGTGCGTGTGTGTGGTAGAACCAGCAGCCAGACCAATACTAATCTGGTTGTGGGGATACACAGAGCATAGGCATCTTGTCTTCTAGTAAAAATAAAATTGTGCCCTATACCTTTATACAACACAACAAAAATAATAGAAATTAGAAACGGCTACACAAATAAAACTGGATCCATGCTTACACTTTCTAATACTTCATTTAAAATATGGTTAATTTGATCATATTACTTTAAAAACCACGTCATATGTTCTTCAACTGTCCAAAGCAAACTATTACTAAACAATTATCAACTACTTTTAACTCTCCTAAACATTGTGAGAGTCTCAACTCTAATAACAATTCAAATAACAGCAGAAAATTAACATATTAATGAACATTAAATCTCCTACTTAATCTACTTAAAGGTGCAAAACTGAAAGATGTTAAAAATCATCACAAATATCCTAGAAGAAAGGATAATAATTACATGAACAGTGAAAAATCTTGTATGTGGCAGTGAAATGGAAAGTTTAATGCCAAAACATTTTATGTTGCCTTTCAATATAGATGTTAGCTACAAATAATTACAGTAAATATACACTGAAATTACAGATAATGACACAAGTAATAATGTTATCACAATAAATCAATATAGATGTTAACTACAAATAATTAAATATACACTGAAATTACAGATAATAATATACACTGAAATTACATGTAATAATGTTATATTCAATCAATATACATAATTTTTGTTGCCTTCCATAAATACCGATGACTAGCAAGGTACAACTTAGTAGCAAAAATTATACATCATTAATTGACAAATCAATACAATATTAAATTTGTACCTACTTTGCATAAGCACGTAAAATAATTCATTTTGAAAAATTAGAGATATTCTCCATACAAATACAAGCCAATGATCACTGGTAAGACAAGAATCTGTAAATGACTGAATATTCATTAAAATTGATACAGTTAGAGATATACAAGTTTAATGTATTTCAATTTGGAATATCAGTACTTTAGCTAAAATATGAACAGACTGGAATAAATATGCATTTCATTACAGAAACTGGGAGGCATTTGAAAATAAACAGCAATGGAGGTCAGTATGAAACAGTGAATGTGAACACACATTCCCACCAGAGCTCATCAGTTTCCTACAAATCATTGTTGAGCATAACAACAACAAAATCATCTTCACTAAAATTCAAAAGGTAGCACAATTAACATAGAACAGACATTTGGTGTGAAATTTTCTGTTGGCTCCAAGGTGAGTGAGAACACACATTATCAAATTAATAATTCATTACAAAACTGAGGGAGCTTAAACACATATCACAAAATAAGAACTTAATTCAAAATAATAATAATGTAGAATGTACACCGGGCTGTGTGCACATATGTACATGGAATGTATGTGGAAATAAAACAGTGTTCATCAGAGATTTTCCTGCAATGTAATAAATATTTTGTGGCGGTAGCAGTACTCTGCAATCAAGATCACACTTTCTCTACATAATTATCCTTGAGGGACAGTGCATACGTTGCTCTGCTGCAGCAAAAATAAATGGAGTCTTGTAGCACTTCAAAGACTAATGATAATTAAGGGCCATCAAGTTGCAACCAACTTGCGCTTCTCAAGCAGTTTTCAAGGCAAGAGATAAGCAGAGGTGATTTGCCACTGCCTACCTCTGCATAGTAACCTCTTGGTGCTTTCCCATCCTAATACTAGCTTTAAAGACTAACAACCTTAACTAACAACATAAGTTTTCACGTACCAAAGGCCACCTTTTTTGATGCTATGAATGGACCATCATGTAACTGCACAGTGAAAATCCACACATAGCCTTTTCTAAAGAAGTGGCTCTGATCCACAAAAACTTACATTGGAAAAAATGGTGTTTGTTTTTAAGGTGCTGTAGGACTTCTGCTTATTTTTGTTTCCCTTCAAGAGCTTCTTCTCAGACGTTAAACAGCAAGTTGACACTGTTTGTTTTTAAGGTGCTGTAGGACTTCTGCTTATTTTTGTTTCCCTTCAAGAGCTTCTTCTCAGACGTTAAACAGCAAGTTGACACTGAACTTCCAAATAGTAATTTTAACTATACAAAGCAGCCATAGTGTGTGTAACATGCAATGTTTTATTTTTGTTTTGTTTTTTGTAAAAAAAAAAAGTGCTGGTACTCACATATAAGGTTGCACTAATTTCCACCACTTCCCCTCTCAAATCATGGGAGAGCACTCCCTCACCCAGGGTGCTCGCATTCAGTACTAGTGAATACTGCCACAAAAAAGCCCTAACACTCAGGAAATTTTACCGCCACCACCACTCCTGTGCACTTTTCTCAGACTGAAACTCCTTTCCCATGCTGCTCCTCCCACCCTTACAAGACATTAATGCAGGCTATGGGGAGTCATTAAGAATCTTAGAAATAACACAGAGGGAGGAATGCTTATTCCACAGACCCAATTGATATCCCTCTCCTACAGCTGCTTTTTGGATGAGCTCCAGGCACAGAACTCAAAAGCTTGTACTTCAGTCATCAGTTTAGAAACTTCTTGGGTGAATGGAGAGACATGAGGAGGGATTAACTCCCAGAAAGGTTCTGCGATATTTCAGAAAGGAAAAGAAAATGATTCATGTGTAGGGTTTTTTCTTCATTACTTCCCAACCCACAGAAGTGAACATACAATGAGGGAGGTCCACGTGCATTGATTTTAGATCTGAGGAAGTCTACTGCTAACAGCACTTTAAGTGGATCCATTTTCCGTTAGTTCAACAAAATTACCAGTGAAGAAAGTAACAAAGTGAAAGTTTTTTGTGGGAAATTGCAGGCTAAAAGTGATCATTTAGATGGTGAAATGTTTCTTTTCAACAAAAGTAAAGGGTTTTTAAATACAGAAGTAAAGTCAGGAGGGGCTTTTGGATGCTTTATCCCCACTAGACATTTTGCAAGCTGTAATCTGTGTCTCTTTCAAGATGGTAATCTTCAGCAATTTTGTTGTTCAAAGACTCTTTTTGATCCTAAAGGGTTCTGGCTAGAAAATTTCTAGCAATAAATATCATAACCAGCCTCTGAGAAGTTGAGAGAAACAGCACATGCTCTGGGTTCAGAAATAAAAAGGCCTTACACATCTGTAACCAAACTATGCCCAAAGCTTTCTGTGATGCACAATTGATATAAAATGGAGTTTACAGCATGCTTATTATTATTTCCATTGGGTTCTTCACCAGCCCTTCTTGTATACTACAGCATAATATGTGTGGATTATTTCCATATTACAGAAGGAAATTACTGAGGCATCAGAATTGCCATGACACGGCCCAAGCAAGATAACAAAGTAAATAAACTCAATGACCACACTACCACTGAAATTGTGAAGCAAGCCATTACAACACACAATTGTGAAGCAAGCCATTACAGCACACAGTCCTGAGACTCTTCTCATACATCTGAAGAACCAGAGGCGGAGTGAGGGAAAACTGTGCCTGGGGCATGCGCGTGCCCTGTGCCCCTGCCATGGTGTCACCCGCCCCCACCCGGGAATGCCCCCATCACACCCCCTCGACAGCCCGTCCATGCCTCCGCCGCTGCTCTGCCCGGGGCGTCGCACCCCCTGTCCCGGGGGTGCCACGCCACTGTGAAGAAGAAATAAGGCTATTGCAATCCATTTTGTGCAGAAAAAGTAAATAAGCCAATAAATTTACTGAAACTAAACTGGTCCCAGGAAATGACGCTGGGGCAAGCTGTCAAATTGCACCCCTCCAAACATGTGGCACTCATTTTTTTTAGATAACTGTACCATAGTATCAAAAATACAAGGAGCTCAGTTCTCCCTAGTTCTCCCTGTCCCATTTTTCCCTCATATCAATCCTTCATGGCAGAGTGGGAATTTGAAACTGGGTGTCTTAGATACTGGTCCAACCTACTTTCCAATTTGGATAAAGCAACTAAAATTAGCTCAACAGCTTGTTAGGACTGGATGGTATACCTACACTGAGAATTTAGAGATACAGCATGGTACAGAGTAGGACTAGGATTTGGGAGAATCAAAACTGAAATTGCCCTCCACTCACTTAGCCAGGAAAGTTTGTTGAGGAACCTTAAGAAGCATTTTACTTAAAAGATGTTTCTTTGTAGTGCTTGACCTCATAATGTTCTTGCTCAAAAACTGCAAAAATGCATTGGGAGCAGTGAAATGTCCAGTTTTTCCCTAGGGTATAACATTACTAGATAATAGATTTCATATGTTATATGGGAGGAAAACTGTACACATTTAACTTCTACGTCAGTATTTATGTAATATGCAAAACTAAAACAAAACAAGATAGGAATAATCATTTAATATTAGTTCGATATCACTGCTTATTTTTATTGAAGTTGAACATTTTAAAACTATTTTGCAATGATACAAAAAAACCCTCTGGTTCCTTCATAAACTAGAACAAACTGTAGTCAACCCCATCCACAGCCTGAGGTGCTGGGACACAGCACCACTACTGTGCTGCTTTGCCACATTCAGAGGGCTTTCGAGCAGTGTGGGAAGGCAGGGGGAAAAAAACCCTCCCCAGCTGGCTAAAAGCCCTCCATGGGGCAGAATGGACTTATGCCTCTCTTTCAGTGGTGTAAGCCTGGGGCAGTGGCTGCTGTGGCTGTAGCACAAAAGCCCGGAAATGCCTTGGCCCACCACAGTCTACCCACAGGAATGTCTTGCCTCCCTCTGCCCTGGTATGTAATTGGTTGGCAATACAGCCCAGAATCGCCAGTCTCTCTTCTGGGTCGTACGACACCAAGGTCTGCAGCAGTTGCCTACCTCGTAGTTTGCCCACCCCACCAATGTATTTGCCAAATGCACTTGGTGGAACAAGCAAATGTGCCAGCATGAGCTCAAGCCAGTTCCATTGAACAACCTCCTCCACACCTTTGAAGTTCATCTTCACTAGAAACTAACAGGCATTTCAAGTTCAAAACCCTACTAACAATGATATCCTGAGTTCTCTAAATTATGATCAGCAAAATTATAAAGTACTTATCTAAACTGAGTACTTTAGACCATAACAAAAGCAGAGAAATGTATAAATCTCAGGTCCAATGGATACCATACAATGCCTCCACGTGCACCCCTTTCCTGGATTTCCTGATTTAGTCCTTAGACCACATCTGCCACCACTGGAAGATGTAAAGGCATCTGCTACCTGAACTCTTGGGTGGCCCTAATGTGCCAACTTTTCTCCTTAAGATGCCTTCCTGGCCTGTAATCCCTGGCCTCTGCTTGCTCAGTGCCTTCCCAACAGTGGACACTCCTGTTCTTCCCTACCGTGGACACCAAATCTGAGTACCATGACAAAGAAGTCTCATACCTGTGTATGGAACAGGAGGAAAATGGGGAAAGTATTAGGAACTGCACTGTATCATAAATACCCTAGAAAGTATGGCCTTGTTCACACATTCATCCCTTAAACCAGGGGGCCAGTTCACTGTCCCTCAGACCGTTGGAGGGCCGGACTATTAAAAAAGACTATGAACAAATTCCTATACACACTGCACATATTTTATTTTGAAGTAAAAAAACAAAACGGGAACCAATACAATATTTAAAATAAAGAACAAGTAAAGTTAAAACAACAAACTCTACCAGTATTTCAATGGGAACTATGGGCCTGCTTTTGGCTAATGAAATAATCAATGTCTGGTTTGATATTTGTCACTGCTAGTCGTAACAAGTGATGCAAGTGTGCATCACTTAGTCTAGTTCTGGTTGGAGATTTCAGATGTTTCATTCTGGAAAAAGTCTGTTCACACACATAAGTGCTGTCAAAGATGGTTGTCATTTTGCCTGATCCAGCCCCTCGCTCTGCAGCGCTGCCATGCCAAGTCTTTGTTGTCCACCAAGGAGCAGCTGTGGCGTAGGAGGTTAAGAACTAATCTGGAGGAACCGGGTTTGATTCCCAGCTCTGCCGCCTGAGCTGTGGAGGCTTATCTGGGGAATTCAGATTAGCCTTTACACTCCCACACACGCCAGCTGGGTGACCTTGGGCTAGTCACAGCTTCTTGGAGCTCTCTCAGCCACATCTACCTCACAGGGTGTTTGTTGTGAGGGGGGAAGGGCAAGGGGATTGTAAGCCCCTTTGAGTCTCCTATAGGAGAGAAAGGGGGGATATAAATCCAAACTCCTCTTCTTCATGTTGGTGGAAGGCGATGGCCGCTGCAGCTTGGGCGCCTCGGCCATACCTGAAGCCGTACGCTGGCAGAGCCAAGGCGACCGGGTGAGGAGCGGGAAGGGGCGGCTGGGGTGGCGGCTGCTACTGAGGCGGCGGCTGCTGAGGCATGCCCACCCCAGCGCTGCTGTTGCTCCCACTTCCAGGCGGCTCCAGCAAAGAGGTGCCACCGCCACCAGACCTGGGGTTCCCGTTGGGCAGTGATGGCGAACCTTTTCGAGTGCCCAAAACTGCAACTCAAAACCCACGTATATGTCGCCAAGTGCCAATATGGCATTTTAACCTGAATACCGAGGTTTCCTCCCGGCCTCCCTCCTCCCGGCTCCAACGTACACGCCACCTCGCCTGGCTGCAGCAGGCCGCTCGCCCTCTGCCACACGCTTTCCTCTCCGGGCAGGGGACTGGCCCGGGTCTCCCCTCCCCGCACCCACTCGCCTCCACCGGCAGCGCCTCTTGCCTGCGTGCCTGCTCTGCATGGGGGTAACGAGGAAAACTTGAGCCCGAGCCCCGGGCAAAACCTGCGTTGGATGCCCCCCCCACCATGGGCGGCCACCCCACCACGACTCAAAAAAAATATTTTTTGCACCAGGTCATTTCTATATCTGGGCAGGGTGTGGGCTAGCAGTGCTGAGGCGCACGACAAGGTGGGCAGCCCACTCTCTCTCTCCACTCAGCCACCTTGTGATCTTCCCCAGAGCTGTGGGCTGAGCCTTCGGGGAGGGCGGTATACAAATACAATAAATAAATAAATAAATAAATAAAGCCGAGAGCACAAGCCAGTGGAGCCCTTTGAGCAGCTTTCGTCGGGCAAACGTGGGGCTCCAAAAGTTCCCAGCAAAACAGTTGGTGTCATTGCACAGCAGGGGCAGGGGCTGTCTCCCGGGCCAGGCCAGGGCTTTCCTGCTCTCCGTCTCGCTTGCACCTGGGGGCCGGTGGAAAAACAAACACAGGGGGCCAAGCGAGACTCCTCCCTTCCTCCACCCGGACGCCTCAACTCCAAGCGCCCTTCCCTCTCACCTCTCTCCCTCCCAGCTTCCCACGGTCCAGCTTGCAGCGATGAGGAAGGGAAGGAAAGGAGGCGCTCCTCTGCCAGCTTTTCCCTGCCTCGCTATGCTCAGGCCTTCCCAGAGCTGTGGGCAAGCAAGCAGCGTCTCTCCTGGAAAAACAGCTGGCAGAGGTGGAGGAAGCGGCGGCAGCAGCTCCTGCTGCAGCGGCTGATTGACCAAGCAGGCCTCTGTCACTGAACCGATGCAGCAGGAGGCGCTGCCGCCGCTTCCTCCACCTCTGCCGGCTGTTTTTCCAGGAGAGACGCCGCTTGCTTGCCCACAGATCTGGGAAGGCCTGAGCAGAGCGAGGCAGGGAAAAGATGGCAGAGGAGCGCCGCCTTCCCTTCCTCATTGCTGCAAGCTGCAGCTCGGGAAGCTGGGAGGGAGAGAGGTGAGCGGGAAAGGCGCTTGGAGTTGAAGCGTCCGGGCGAAGGAAGGGAGGAGTCGCGCTTGGCCCCCCCTGTGTTTGTTTTTCCACCGGCCCCCCAGGTGCAAACGAGACGGAGAGCAGGAAAGCCCTGGCCTGGCCCAGCGGGCGGATAAATGTTTTTCGGGGGCCGGATCTGGCCCTTGGGGCGTAGTTTGGGGACCCCTGGGCTAGATCAATCATGGCGGGGACTTTTCCTGAGCTCTCAGGCATGCCTCAAGGCAAGATAACCACTAAAGAGCATCGATCCGATCCCCCCTGAGAATGCTAAGAGTTTTTACAACTAAATGCCAAATATCGCGAGAATACGGAACGCGGAACTCATGGTAGTGAGGTCCTGTGTCCTAGCAACGGGCTGGGATTTTCTCCTGGTCTGTTATGGATGCCAGGGAAAGTCAACCGCCGCGCCAGCGATGCGCCTTGACCAACCTTAAGCATCAAGCTGCAGAATATTACCGGAACAATGAAGTTCCGCAGCGGCTGGAGGAGGTGCTCAACACTATGTTTTACCTCCGCCCGCCAGATTTCTATGGGCACCTGGTACGTGTCCCATCGAGTGCACCAAAATGCGCATGCGTCCTTCGGAAAAACTCCCGACCCTAGAGCAAGGCTGTCTAGTGCACAGGTGTCAGTGGGACTGGGGACAAAAGGGAGTGGGGTCAGGTTCTGTTTGAATGGGAACGGGGAGTTAGTTTTCTCAAATGTGAAGTTGTATGAACGGAAGAGTTTCTTGCATGACTGTTCTGAAGCAGTCCAACTTCAGTAGGGTTTGCTGTTAGGATCCTAGCAGTCGTGGGTTGCATTGCTTGCTTTTAAATAAATTATAAGCGAATGCACTGGGACGCCTGAGTCTATATTAATGGGATTGGGCTTTTAAAGTGATATGTTGTGTGAACAAGCGACAGGCTTATTCCTTACCATAAAAAGGACTGAAGTGGGTGTGAGGTGCATGGGTTGTAGTGTAATGGAAGGTATATCAAGGGGTTTTTTGTGGGGCGGGGGTGGGGGGGGAGAAATCAAGTTGATTTATGGCAGTCCCCATATGGTTTTCAAGATAAGAGGTGTTCAGAGGTGGTTTGCTGTTGCCTGCCTCTGTGTGGTGACCCAGGTATTTCTTGATGGTCTCCCATCCAAATATTAACTAGGGTGTACCCTTCTTAGCGATGATAAAATTAGGCCATCCTGGACTATCTGGGTCAGAGCTATATCAAGTTAATGAGATACTAATGAAAGTACCTAAAGGTTACAAACCTTTAACCATGTGGATTTTATGCAGTCTTAACTATGATGAACTGTACTTCAAAAATATCACAACAAGGGAATAACTGGGGATATTGGGAACTGTGGAGGTTGGCATTGCTTTGGTATCATAATGTTTATGACTTGGCTGGAAACAGCATTCATTATCCAGGCAGCTGTTGAAAGCAGGGCTTTAAAAATCTTTCAACCTGGGAAGAGTGATAAAAACATACGCTTAGCAATGAAGAAGCAGCCAGTGTAACGTAGTGGTTAAGAACCAGATTTAATTCTCACTTCTCCACATGAAGCCTGCTGGGTGACCTTGGGCCCACTCACAGTTATCTTCGAACTCTCAGACCATGAAGAGGCAGGCAATGGCAAACCACTTCCAAACATCTCTTGCCTTGAAAATCCTATGGTGTCACCATAAATGAGCTGTGACATGATAGCACAAACACATAAGGCAGTGGAGAAGAATATTGGGAAGGGGTGGCGGAAGATGGTAGACATGTAAAATTCTGCAGTTTAGGTGGACCTTTCCTGGCTATTAAACGCTGTGACCATGTAAGTTTAATTGTTAGAACTGCTGCCAGCCTGGAACATTTGTATGTGCATTGTTGAAAGGAAGTGCTTGAAATTATACTATGTAAGTGAGCTTAGCCCTAGCTCAGTAATGTTTCACATATGTCTTAAGGATGCTGTTAAAAGGTGATCTAGAATAAAGAGAAAACTGCGGAACTACTGTGGACCTCGACATGAAAACCTCTGTTGAAGTGTTAGGTGCCTTAATTCCTCATGTAAAATTATTGACAGTCCCTTAAGAGTGCTGTTGTGGAGATGAATAAGCTCAGGATTGGCGTGCACTGTCTGCTATCAAACAAGCCATTAAAGTAATTAGTAATAGAGAGGATGGCTAGAAAATATTAATAAATGTTTACGTATCTTGTAGCATTTACTTTAGAAGTAATTCAGATGACCCTAATTATTCCATAAGACCCTGCTAGTGGACTTTGTTGGCATTAGGTACTACTATGTTGTTGGTTTCTCTCTTTTGGTGCCAAAAAGAAAAACATGCAGTTAACAGCAAGCCTCTTAACAGAACAGATCAAGCCCTGTACTGATTGTAGTCCAAATGGCATGCTAGAAACTAGCAGGGTTGATGATGGGGTACTGTGTGGTTTCCGTGCTGTATGGCCATGTTCTAGCAGCATTCTCTCCTGACATTTCGCCTGCATCTGTGGCTGGCATCTTCAGAGGATCCTCTGAAGATGCCAGGCACAGATGCAGGCGAAATGTCAGGAGAGAATGCTGCTAGAACACTGCCATACAGCCCGGAAACCACCAGGCTTTCAACAGTGATGCCGGCCGTGAAAGCCTTCGACAATAGGATTGATGATTGTGGCACAGTTCCATGATTATCTTTGCCTTTAGTTAATAAACATAAATGGATGTAATCATAGTCTTCTATTAATGTACTTTCAAATAGTATTTTTGGTGTTACATGGAAGCCAAGAGGGCTGCATCAGGATTAAACTGTAAAAGTAGGTTGAGGATTTTTTTTCAATAATTGGTATGATTTCAAATAATCCTTTCAAATAATTGAGCAACTTAGTAAATTTCACAGAAAAGGTATACAAAGGATTACATGCTAACTAATGGGCATGTGCAGCTTGCCTCATATGGGCATGGCGGGCTCTAACGGGGAAAGTTTTCCACAAGTCCAGTCAGAGCAGTTTAAACATTTACACAAACATGCAGTTTGTTTTCATTAGTAGACTTCTAGTGCTATTTGGAACTATATGTATTTGAAATATATTGGGTGAACAGAGATGCTCAATTAACTTGTTTTCTTGCTTGCTTTTGGTCTTAATGTATGACTCAAGTAATTCATTAGTGTACTGTGGGGGAAGTGGTGGTATAACACTCCTGATTTTACTCTTCTGTACTTTGTTTTTCTATTTTTACAACTTTGTTTAAATAAAACTGTTAAGGGACCAGAAATGCTAACTAATAAAATACTCTGCTTTAAAATATATAAAATATAATTGTAACAGTTCATGTATTTCAGGCAAATTACTTCTCCAAATTATCAAAACCTCCAGTGATAAGCAGAATAGTTGGGAGAAAGGTGATTGATGGGACTGGTCATCCAACATTAGAAGTGAAAGTGTCTTGCCGGATTATGAACTATGATAAGGTATGAGATGCAGTTTGCTTCTGAATGAAGCATGTTCATCTGGTGGCTTGTATAAAATATTCAGCCCCTTAACTGATCTATCTAGTGAGCTATGTGAACTGATAAAAATTGCTGACATCGCCTATAAAGCATGCTGTTTAAAATATTTTATTAATATTTATTATGAGTGGAATAAATGAAAATGTTTCATTTTCCATTTTGATATTTGTTTTTACAACAGTAGTAAAATTAATTTTTTTCTAGATTGAAACACAATTTTAGGTGGATATTAATACGGTGGAATAATTCTTTACACAATATTTTAATGATCAAAAAACCAGACTGCATGGTGCTGTGGGCCACATTTATTTAATTATTAAACATTTCCATTCCACTTTTCTCCCCACTGGGTACTGAGATGTGTTTACAAGAAACATATATGATGTAGGCAAAAAGTACCATTCCAACTTCTGGAGCTGCTCTTGGATTCACCGAGTTGATTCTCTCAGGATCATAGACTGTGTGCCCTTCATCTGTACCTCCTGTTTTTTTGTGAGGTGGTTGCCTGTAAGAAAGCTTTACAAAATCTTTTATCTCATGTTGTATTCTTATTAATGGTTGGGGAAATCCCTGTTGTTGGTTTTATGTTGTCAAATATTTATTTATTTATCAGATTTAATATACCACCCTATCCAATTAAATTATCTTACATTAGAATCTCACATTTACTGTGTCTTGAGCACATGAATCCCATTTGGCATTTTAGTGTCTGACACGTGAATTTTAACCTGCTTCCAGACTGAGGCAAATCAGATTTGTAATTTTGTACTGATACATGTATCCTGATCTGCATAGCCAGGATAGCCTAATCTCATTGGATCTTGAAAGCTAAGAGCCCCAACTATAGGGTGGGAAAGCGGGGCTGAATCAGTTCTTGGGAGCAGTGTGCTTCCGTACTGGAAGATTTTCCCTCCTTGGGGCACTTATCCCAATGGAGGGACGATCCCACGGACATGCGACTGCCATTGCCCCTTCTGTCTCTGGAACATAGCACTGAACATTGCACCATCAACCCAGGGCCCCTGTCGCTGCCAGCATAGAAAAGGCCAGCTGTGGTGTAGATGAGGCTGTAACTAGGTACTGCCTTTAGAAGTATTTGAATAGGAGATTGCTGTGAAGATGGCAAACCACCTCTGAACGTCTCTTACATTGAAAAGCCCATGAGGGTCACCATAGTTGGCAGCATTTTCCACTAGCATTGATAAACACACACACCCTTTTTTGCTTTTCACTGCGACATATTTCAAATGTGTTTTTTATTAGATGCATTTCAGTTTTTAATCATTAGATCATATTTTATGGTTACTTTGAATTTAAATTCTGTCTACCAAAAAAGGTGTATTTCATTTGCACACATTAAATGCCATCTCTTTTTATCATTCAAGTGACAATTGTTTGTAAAAGCATGACCCCAAAAACCATTTGGAATTCTCATTTCTTCACCTTATAAGAACAACAAGCATAACTGCTGAACACAGTAAAGGAATCATTCCTTTGTTCTTTAAAATGGCTTCATTTCTTTTTTGCCTGTTAGTTGCTCTCTTCTTTTTCCTGTCCTAATCTTTCTTTGCTCTTTGTCCTCTTTTCTGTACTTTTCCTGATGTTTGATGGTTTAAAACAGTGAAATAAACATTTAAAAATAAAATTATTCTTTTTCTTTATTTAACAACCTGCCCCAAAGAAGGTGGAATTTATATGGGTATTTATATCCTCCTTTCTCCTCTTTCAAGTTAGAAAACACCTCCTCTTTACCTGCTGTATCTTAACCTAATAATTTTTTTTCTTGTATTGTTAAAGGATTAAGTGAAAAGGATGTATCTTGAGTTTCATCTGCCACCACAGTCCACACCTCTATAAGAATTAATGCCTTGTAGTAGGAGACTGAATTGAAAAATTAAGATTGCTGTATCTTTTGTGTTTGCCTTTCACCTGTTCAAAAATTAATATTCAGGTTTATTTAAGAGAAAATCAGAAGACAAATAAGTCATACTAGACAGTGGACATTTCTGTTATTTAAAAATTGACATAAGCATCAGTGCTTATACTGACAAAGAGGAATATGAGCTAAATAAATTCAAACAAGCTATTGTGAAGTAGCTGGATTCACTATAGTAATTCATTGAATAACTTGGTAAAATACTTTATATGGGAAGAGTTTATTATACTTGTGGAAGGAAAAAGTATACATCAGTAATAAAGTTTAAATAAACCTTTAGCAGAAAATAATTTATTATTTGAAATCTCAGTGATAAGCCTTTCCTTAAAAATGTTCTGCAGAGCATTTGTTCCAGCATAATCTCTTCTCATGCTGAAATTCTTGAAAACGCTTCCTCAGAAGCAGTGGATGCTGATGAAAAGGAAAGACATGAATCAGTAAATATAGCAATTGAATGGATAAATGCATCATTGGATGAACTGCTCAATGGCCTTCAACCTACTGATCAGAACAAAGTTGATGAGCTGCTAGGGTATGTACCTGTATTTATTCTGTTTATTACCCAGTGATTTGACATTTTTTAAGAATTCACACCTAAAACTAAACCTCAGATACCAGCAGGACACCAATCGCTATTCTGCGGTCTTCTCAGTAGGGAAAAGAAATGGTTAAAAGAGACAATCCCAAGAAGTGAGGTCCAAACTACACATTACATCAACCATGCCATGTGAATTTGCAACCATATGACATCTATAGTTTCCTTGTGGAAACTCCATTCAGAGAAGCAGTAGAGGCCTGATTCTGGTCATTTATTATTTTTTAAAATGATTTTATTCCATTTATATTATCCTTCTGTTACCCAAAAAGGGGATCTGTCCCTTTTTTAGAATGGGGAATTAGTGAGGACAGACCTTGCTTAATGAGAGGGGACAACTAATTTGAGATATTTTCCACCAGAGTTTACACAGGTGGGTTTCCACAAGAAATCTACAGGAAGTAGGAGTAAGAGTTTAACACGGGAAGAGACTGCCCTAGACTCCAGTCATTTTACTTAACTCCTTAGCACCACAAGCTTCGTTTATAACACGACATGTTAAAATCACAATTCAGAAAAGATTGCATACAATTTGTTGCAGAGTTGTTTGGACAAACATAACCTAAGAGTTTGGTTCAATGTTCTTGGCTTGTCTT
Organism: Sphaerodactylus townsendi; assembly: GCF_021028975.2. Classification (NCBI taxonomy): domain Eukaryota; kingdom Metazoa; phylum Chordata; class Lepidosauria; order Squamata; family Sphaerodactylidae; genus Sphaerodactylus; species Sphaerodactylus townsendi. The sequence continues at coordinate 52,221,437 of NC_059432.1, read as the reverse complement.
CAGTTGGCTGGAATTTATCCCTGACAAATATCTACTCGCTATATCCTTTGTAAATACAGCAACTGTTCTGATCGTACAGCCAACCAAAGTCGTCCATGCAGTGACCTGAAAAAGTGGCTGCTTTTCTAGCAGTGGTGGTAGTGGGCTGGGAAAGTTTGTTGAAAAGTAGTTCTACAAGGGAGAACTCCAGTGGCAGTGCTTCAGCTGTGTTTGGGACTTTGATTCGTCATTCCTTCATGCATCAGGTCTGGAGCCCCTAACCTTCAGACAAAAAAATTTATTACCTTCAAACAGGGCTAAGCATGTGATACAAATGTATGTATATGCATGTATGCATGTATGTATGTATTACATATTTAATTTAATTTATATAATTATTTATAGCTGCAAAATGAAAACAATAACGCTGCTACCCTAATATGTTATTTCCCAGTAGTTCTTTTGTGAACCAGGAGCCCTTCTGGCCCTGATTTTATAATCAAAGGTTTGTAGAGCAACCTGTCATTTTGCCATTTCCTTTTGCCATAGAGAATATTTCAGAAAGAAAGCAGAAGAAGAAAAAGAGGAAGAAAAAATAAGGGAAGTGGAAAAGGAAAAAGAGAAAGAGAAAGAACCCCAGGAAGTAGTGTTTCCTCCTTCTACACCTGTCACAGGACCTTCTGGAAAAAAGAAACAAGCAAAACAAGGTAATATGTTAGAATTTCTTTTTATTGAAGATGACACTGTCTCTTTTAGGAATATGATACCACATTTTTTCTTCTTTTGGAAACATACCCGTGGAAGGCAGAAACAGAGATCTGAGCAGCCCAGGGTCTGCTTCTGCTTCTCACATCATATTGCAAGCTGGATTTCATGATCTCAAGTAGAGATAGTCTGATGGGAGGATGATCTCAACTCTCCACCCCACCCCCCTTTTGTTTGCCTTTACTGCCTCACTTATGTCAGTATCTCTTAAGGACCTTGCCATGCAGTCCTAACAATGCTTTTCTCAAAACAGGCTCAATTGACTAGTCTTCCGACTCCTACTTGGAGTTACTCCCAGTAAAGTGTTCTTAGGATGGCACTGTTAATCATGGAAACAAATTCCGGTGGGATAGTAGCATTTGTTATAATACAAAAGAAGAACTTGGTGGTGCATAACACATCCATTGTAACGTAAGGTTTTGTGGGCTTGAGGCCTCTTTGTCAGATGCAAATACAAGAAAGATGTCAGTTTTAAAGATGCCACAAGATTGTTCTTTTGTTCATCTTCAGTCTTCTGTGTATTCCCACATTGGGACTGCATCTGATGCAGGCCAGTTTCAGTGAGATTTCAAGCTTCCAACTCCAGGGGGCACTCTAACTGTTATTGGTCTCATGCATATTTCCTCCCAATGGTCACCTGACCAATGGTCTGATGCCCTCTCCCTCAATTCCTTCTTCATTACGATAGGGAGAGGTGCTTCACTTTACAGTTGACTGCTTGATTCTGCCACTCCTGGTGTAGGTGGTAGTTTTGCAGGTAGGCAGTCATGGCACAGCAAGGGCTGTTTAAAAAGTATGCCCAGGAGGGGTTAAGATGACAAGAACTGATTTACACCTGGTGTCTTTTGTGTTTGGGTGAAGATCATAATGTGCCCGCTTGCAAAGTGAAGGCAGATAGGTCCTCTAAGCTAAAGGCATCTCTGTATGAAAAAACTTTTATCAGCAGTGGATGTACTAATGAAAGGAGGACAGTTGGTCAGATCAGGATCATCTGGTTACAGATCAGCTCAGATCAGGAGGGGAAGAAGCTGTCGGTATGGGGTAGTCAGTCTGAAGCTCCATCTGAAAAGCAAATTTTTATGCATAAGGAGAAGGGGAAGAGTCCTAAGAGGAGTTTGGAGGACATGGTTCAGGTGACTTCCCCTATTCCTAGGACACCATAATTTCATTCTTTATTACCTGCTATTGGATGAACCTGCAGTGGAACCAACTGTGCAAAGATCTGGTTCAGAGGTTGCAGGTTTGCTGAAGAAGAATTTGCTGCAGCTGCTGTTCCATCAACTGTTCCGTATTCTGTCCGATATCATAACCAAGAGGCTTAGAACAGCCAGTGAAAGTGGGATGGCCTAGTGTTGTTAGTGAGTGATATTCAAAGCTAATGAAAAGAAGGAGAGTTTAGTCAAATTCGAACATGGATCCGACACAGTATCAGATGTGTCACCAGACGAAAATGAGATAGAGGCACCAGCAGTATTTCCTTCGGAGGATTTAAGACTTTTTTGGGAGCAGATGATGAAAATTGCTCATGAGCTAGAAATAAATGTAGCTACTACAGTGCAAGGACCCAGTGGTAAGACCTTGTCTTATGTTTATGTGGAGTCAGTGGATGTAGTGGCTTTTCTTATGTTGGGTGGGTTTTTAGAAATGTTGAATGAGCTATGGCTGAAACCTTCTATGGTTTCTGCGACATCCCAAAAATTAGAGAATTATTACAGGGTGAAACAGGATAATTGTAAGTTTTTGACAATTCATCTTACCCCCTCCTCCTGAGTTACTGAGGAGATGCAGTCTAGAGATAGTCAGCAGAGACTGTCGCCCTGGCTGATCAAGAGAGACAACTTTTGCTCTCTGCTCCCTTTTCCTGCCTTTCAGAGGCTTGTTTAGCCAGTAGGGAGCAGTTTTGGTGCGGGAGTCTGAGCAAGAAGAGCAACAATTGCCAAAGCAGAACTTGTATTGATTCCTTTACATTACATATCATACAGTTTAATTTTAGTACAGCGGAACCCCTTTTTTCATTGGTAATCCATCCAAAAAGAATCGATGAAAACCGAAACTGATGAAAACTGAGGCAAACTTCTCCATAGGAATCAATGTAAATCCAATTAATCCGTTCTAGGCACTCCAAAAAACATACCAAAGACACATTTTGGTGAATAAACATAGTGTTTAATGCTGAAAACAGAAACAAACAATAACACCAGGACCAGCTTCAGAGCCAGTGGACCAATGTCACACCAGAAAGCTGTTCAAAGAAGTCTGTTTCTGATGCCCCTTTGAGATTTGTCTGAAATGGGGCAAGACATTGTCATTAAACAAGTTGCAGACATGGCCTGCAACAGCTTTGTTCGGCTGATTTTTCTCCACAACCCCCTGCACCTTACTGCAAATCAATGAAAACCGAGACAATTTTTTCACTGAAAAAAACAATGAAAACTGAAACCGACGAAAACCGAAGGCAATGAAAACTGAGGTTCCACTGTACAGTAATTGATTTCTTGGAGGTGGAGGTGGAGAGTGCTGTCAATACATTTGGTTATTGGATTGAAGGAGCTTCAGTTTAAGCAAGAAGTGTTGCTGATTCCCAAGAGGAGAACTTTTCATTTTATGGAGAATTAAACTAAGTTCTGAGGGTTCTTGGAGAACATATCCTTATTTGATCTCATCCATTTTACCTTTAACTGTGCATTCTGGGCATAAGGAAGTTTACATATCTGATGTGCTTCGAATTAAAGGGATCTTTAGTGGTGTTTCTAGATAGTGTTCCATAATTGCTCTTGGCAACATTTATTTCTGTACAAGTGCTTGGATTACAGGTCAGATTTTCAACTAGCGCCAGATTTTCAAGACACTGGTTCCTATTTGGGAATCAAAGTAAATCATTGGTTGATAAGGATTTGAGGATGTAACTGTCACAGTGGGAGCTGATGATTGCCAAGTTCTTTGCTATAAAAATCTACCCATTACGAAGGTGGTTAAATGGGAACAGAGTAATTTTCAAAATCTTCCTTGGATTTTGAGTTTTGTGCACTTAAAGAGTCATTTGGAAAGTCTGGATCAAAGGATGCTGCTAGAAGATAAGGGACATAATGCAAAAATTAAGAAAAAGGGAAGAGTTCTTCGATCTTCTGTATAGTTTGAAATGTCAGACAGTTGTATTGAAGAACATAAGAAGTTAAAGCTGAAAATGTAGGGCATTATTGTTAGGAAAACAGCTAAAGAAAGTGGTATTATATGTAAGGACTTTTTTTAACAAAATTAAAAAAGAAACCCTCAAAGCATCTATTGTTGGATAGTTTCTTTAACAAAGTATAAATTTCTCAATGAATGCAACGTTCACGACTACACAGACAACTAGCGCGCTGCATCAACCGCTATTTTATCAATTGCATTTAGCCCACATATAAGGTGCAATACATAAAGTGCAACCAGTGAAAAGTGCAAACAGCATCAGAGCCTAAACTCTTACAATGCTACACATGTAACATCACCATACAATATGTACAAAGTGACTCAATGATGTCTTCTTCTTTACTTGGTCCTATAACTTTGTCCGTACAGATATTAGGATGGGACCTCTTCTTTGTAGATAGTTAGTCGCTTATAAATGACTGCATGTACTGCATTCCAGTCAATCAAATATGCCTGGGCGGCAATGCGGACCAGTCTGAGCCAAGTCCATCAATTCAATTTCCAAAAATAAACGGGTTGCGCTATTGTAACCGTTTTCGATAAATTCTTCTTCAGATTATAATTAATTCTCCAGTTTAAATTGGGATAATCGTTCAAGGTGACTTATTCACATCCATTCAGCTTCCCTTCTGAGGGAAATCGATGAAGAGAAGCTGAATGGATGTGAATAAGTCACCTTGAACGATTATCCCGATTTAAACTGGAGAATTAATTATAATCTGAAGAAGAATTTATCGAAAACGGTTACAATAGCGCAACCCGTTTATTTTTGGAAATTGAATTGACGGACTTGGCTCAGACCGGTCCGCATTGCCGCCCAGGCATATTTGATTGACTGGAATGCAGTCATTTATAAGCGACTAACTATCTACAAAGAAGAGGTCCCATCCTAATATCTGTACGGACAAAGTTATAGGACCAAGTGAAGAAGACATCATTGAGTCACTTTGCACAGTTTCTTTAACCCCAATCTGATTTCTTCAGAATATGGAGAATCATTATTATCTCTTAATTTCCTTTCACTTCACAGGATCAAGAAATAAATTGTTAACATTTTACTTGTACCTGTTGTAGTAATGTAACAAGTGAAATATTTTTCTTATTCTCAGGGAAAAGGATATCTGTTGTGGAGAATACAGTCCCCCCAGAAGAACCTGCTGAACCAGTAATTAAGGGTAGCATGGCTATTGGGTGTATATCTCTTGCTGTTGCGAAGGCTGCTGCAACTACTAGTGACATGCCTTTGTACTTGCAGATTGCTTCAATCAAACACAATCAGGTACATGTCATGATTTTGATTTTTTGCTCTGTCATAGTTGCCCAAGAACCCCACTCAAGAGAGTTCTGTCAGACAGATGAATGCTTAGATTTGCAATCTGTAGGAATCTTTATTCTGAGTATGTTTTCATGTTGTATTACCAACAAATTCATAACCAGTTTCAAATTATACAATACTTACAATTTTTAAACTGGTCTAATTCTTTTCAATTTAATTTCAGTGAAATTACCATGAGGTTATGTATTTCATTAATTTATATTTCCAGCATCTATATGCTTTAATGACATATCGACCAATCTCTGTTTCATACTAATGAAATGATAGTGCTTCTGAAAAGGTATGACTTCTTGTCTCCTGTTGTACCTTTTCACCACTGGTAAATGTTAGAATTATGTCAGCTCTACATTTTCCTATTCTCAATGAAAGTAGCCTGCATTCAAAAACGAGATCCAAACAGCAATCTTTAGGCTTAATTTCTTCTTTGATTATGGCTCATATTACAATATTATTAAGTCTTGAATCACTTCTGTTGTCTGTACAAGAAGGAAACCTCAGTGGAATGTTACTATCAGTTTGTGAATTTACAGAGTAAACATTAAACATACCACCTTGTTTTTTTTCCATTTTAGGATCTGCCTAAGGAACTGATTATGCCCTTGCCAATGATAACACTTTTGAGTTCTGGAAAATCATCACCTGGAAAACTAAATCTAATGAAAGAAGTGATGTTTATACCTCCAGCCTGGTTAACAGTTAAACAAGTACTGTTTGCTACTGGTTTCATCACAATAAATGCAATATTGAAATACTGTACTTATATTGTAGCTACCTGGTAAAAAGTCATCTTTCCCAGGTCAATAAAATGAGCACTGAGCTTGCTGGGGATAAAAATGTGCAGCCTGCTTACTCACTCAGAAATTCCCCATTGGCTACATTGGAGTCAAGGCACTGCAAAGCAGAAAATCTGGGCAAATTTCTTGGGGTATCCTGTCAGGGGTGCATTATAAAGCTAGTGGCACATTTTTAAAGCTAGCGGCACCAAAATTTCATGGTATCATCCGGAAACTGTCCTGATGATACCATCTGAGTTTGGGAAAGTTTGATTTGGGGGGGGCCAAAATTATGAACCCTCAAAGGGTAGCCCCATTTCCTTTTAACTCCCATAGGAAACAATGAGGGATGGGATGATACCCTGAAATTTTGGTGCCGCTAGCTTTAAAAATGTGCCCCTGCAGGCTGAGATGGAAAAACCATCGAAAATACCAAAAAAAACCCCAAATACCTTGCATTTGAATTCGTTCATATTTGGCCAATTTTTGCCCGAATGTGCCCGAATTCATCCGGATTTGGGCCCAATCTGGTATTTGTTTAACTCGAAGCTCCAAGCCTAGTAATGACCCAGTGCTTGCACAGTGGATTTACCCTTACCTTTAAGAGGTAACAACTGCTTATTTGGGCCACAAACTAAGTCCACATACTTGTACCTGTTTTCTTCCACTGGAGTACAGGGCCAGAGCTGTTCCTCTAACAAAACTATTGATCTATGAGTATAGTAGAGAAGCAGTCATTCTTACATTCAGTCAGTTCCCTTCATTTCAACAGAACCTGATGCAGAGAATGTTCCAAGTAGCATGAGGAAATGATGGCAATAATGGAAAGATTTAGCAGTGTTTTTTTTAATTTATTGTTAGATTTTTATACCACCCTCCCCCAGTTGTCTGATGTACAGTGCAGGTACACAAAATGGGCAAAGTTGGTGAATGTAATTGAAAGACTTAATGCTGGTTCCTATGGTATAGTTATTTTAATGAAAGAGGATTGACTGTCCTACTGCAAACCTCTGACTTGAACCTCATGCTATTCTTTGGGGTTCCTTCTGCCCCAAGGAACAGCATTTTTGAAGCATTTTTGCATGCAGTGAGAAAGGAGGTAAGGAAGTTCTGTTATACTGGTGGAAATGCATTCTGTTGGCAGAGATTTACTGTGGAATCCAAGTATTTATCTTCTAAAATTAATGTCTATGAATGCACTGATTTGATAAGAAACTTTGAATGGAAACTGGATTTTTGTAGATACATAGTCTGCCACCTATCAGATTAAACTGAGTGCATTTTAAAGGATATATAAATGCCAGGAGTATAATATTGCTGAAAGAACATGGAAGAACAATAAAGCAGTGAGTCAGGTGAATATCAGGCTAACATAGATATGTGTGATGTACTTGTTAAAATTTGCAAAAATAAAAAAAAATGTTTTTAAAACAGACTTTTTAAATGGAAAAAATGCACTGGTTTGAAGAATTCTTCTAATTTTACAGGGTGTAGAAAGGTCTTTGGATATTCACAAGCAAATAATGAAGTTGCTGGAACCAATGTGTAAAGGGGTAAGACAGCATTCAAATTAATTGTTAACACAACTCTACCAGTCTGTTGGAGAAGTCTTGTTTAGAGTCATCCCTATTTGGATTTTTTAAAAATCAGCTGTCTGGAATATTGACACCTTTTCTGTGGTCCTCTACAGAATTTATTGCCAAAATTAGGCCTGACAGAGCTTTAGTTGGCAATTGTTTAAAAGACAGCAAACTAAAGACCTGCAAGGAATTGCAAAGGGATAATAGTGGGGAAGTTCTGTGTGTGCGTTGTAGTTGAATTAAAACTGATGAGCTTATGGTCTAGATTTGTATAGTTTGCTGCTCAACTATTTCTGACTCACAATAGTTTTTTTGCTATAGTACAGCTGCTCTTTCTGATGTAGCCCTTAGCATTAGTTATGCAAGGCATGACTTCGATTTCCCTCCATTTGCTACATCAGTCACCTAGGAGGCAGAAAATTGGGGTTGGGAATTGTCCACCTCATCTTTTGGCATTTATTTATTTATTTATTTATTTATTTATTTATTTATTTATTTATACATACATACTTTAAATTTTCACCCCTCCCCTATCACAGGATACTGTATAAATTATAACTGGCTCTATTCCTTTCACAGTTTAAAGAGCAACTGGGCAGGATAGCTAATTTGGATCAAAAGAATTAATCCTCCTGTACATACTCTTCACATTTGAAAGTTGGCAGAGCACTTAAAGATTTAGAATTCTGGACTGATAGAGAAGGAGGGAGAAATTAGGATAAAGGTTGTATATTTCAGCATTTATTACCCAACTCTAAATCTCTCTCTCTAAGGCCTCTTCTGCACACGCAAAATAATGCATTTTCAAACCACTTTCACAACTGTTTGCAAGTGGATTTTGCTGTTCCGCACAGCTTCAAAGAGCACTGAAAGCAGTTTGAAAGTGCATTATTCTGCATGTGCGGAATGAGCCTAAGACAGTGTAAGTTGTCAAGCAAACAAAGTTTTCTCCCTTCTTCTGGCTACCTCCCCCCTCTTTAACCAGTGCACAATTACCTTCAAAGTCCCAAGCCTCCTGGACACCAATCCAGTGATTGGCGGGCTAGGTTTTTTTAAAAATCTAATTTCTAAACTAATATTTTTTTTCTGCATATCTGGGAAGCTCCCCAAATCTGCTTGCTTTGTTTAAAAAACCTGATGGCCACATGCCTATTAGAAGGAGAAGTGCTAGATGTTCTCTTTAAAGAGGTTTTTGGAGATTGCTTCTGTGATTTTATATTATACCTATACTTGATTACACATGCAGGGTACACAAACCACTTTCTTACAAAATCAGTAATGGTATTTCTAATATTGAGAGTGTGAAATTCTGTTGTACGTTGGCAATTATTGTTCACCTTTCTGTTGGATTGTACATAAAATAATTATGCTTGCATATTCTCAGTACTGCTTTACATAATGTTCTTAACGTTTTTCATCCAAAATCTAGTTAGCTTTAAAAATACTCACAGTTATTCTAATTATTTTTTTAACTTTTGCAGCAACCTAGTCCTTCAACAGAAAGTAAAAAGTCTGCTGTACGAGATGCAGGGAAAAAAGCTCCTGTAAGAAATACAATTAATGCCTTCTTACTGCGTAACACAGCTAATGGAATAATAAATTGTTTATTGGCCAAGTAATGTGTTGGTATATATTAGTCTATCTAAGGCTGTTTCCGCACGGGCGGAATACAGCAACCCAGGAACGCTAAAAACAGCGTCCCTGGGGAGGGGTTCGCACACAGTGCATTGCAGCAGTGGCGGCCTCGCAACCCCCGAGTGGCGCGAAGCCGCTGTTTCTGAACTTCACTCCCTGGGCGAGGTATTTCGGAAACAGCGGCTTCCGCGGCTGGAAGGCACCATCCCCCCCTTTCCCGAACGCCTTACCGTGCCTCCGACCTTCCGGCGCGTTGCCCAGGCCAGGGGACACGCCCCCCCTGCCCTGTGACTCCAGAGCTGTCGCGCAGGGCAGGGGGTCGTGTTCCCTGGCCTGGGCAACGCGTCGGAGGGACGGTAAGGCATTCAGGCCATGGCGCAGCACTGCGCCGTCTTCCCTGCCCCTACCAGGACCATTCGTGCGAATGGTCCCAGGGGGGTGCGTTGGCGTCATATTTGCCGACGCACCCCCCGAGCATGGCCGTGCGGAAACGGCCTAATACTCAATATGGCTTAATGCGTAGATGTTTAAATCTAGGGATTGGAGCCATGAATAGACAAGATAGATTAAAAACTGTAAAAAAGCCCCAGGAATTGAAAATCTTTAATATATATATATATTGCAGTTGAACATAATAGAGGCAGTACCTGAGGCTTTTAGAGACAAATACCCTCAGTGGCCATTGCTAGGCAACTCCAACAATATTGTCAACCTTCAAGCCTCTGTCAGGAAAAGGTAATGGGGAAGGGGCAGGACACTTATCTCAGCTGTTTTGGCCTTTGAGAGAAGACTCGTGGGATCATACCTGGCAGCAACCACCAAGCACCTTTCTACCTTCTAACTTATGTGACTCATTTAGACCTAGCTGTTTGCTACTGTTCAACAGCAGCCAACCACAAATGGTATAGTAATTAGAGTTTAGGATCTGGGACACTTACTATTTCTTGGTTACCTTGGGCTAGTGATACACAGAGTAACTTACCTCACAGGGTAGTTGTGAGAATAAAATAGAAGAGAATGATTTAAGCCACTTTGAGTCCCTATTGTGGAGAAAATAAAAAGAATAAGTAAATGTAGCTGAATATGGGAGATAGATAAAAGATTGGTGGTTGGCTGAGAAGAGAAAAGGAAGTGGGATTAGTGATTATTGCCTTTGTGAAACTAAAAAAAATAGAACATAACGCTTTGTTAATGATGCATAAGACTTCAGACAAATACTATGTCCCTGTTTGGCATAATTAACAGTACTGCATTCCATGGAGTGGTCTTGCCAGTTCAATTTCTTTTCAGCTGCACTTTTTACTAGTTCTACTTGGATAGGGTTGGATGTTTTGAAATCAGAACTGTCTTATTGACGACATTTATTCAGATTCAAGCTTAGTGATTAAACTGGTTATGCAAGTTTGCCTTTTAGATCCTGTTGCTTAGGGTAGCTAGCCTGTAATGGTCTAGAAATTCAGGTATCAGTAATATCATCAAAAGCAGACATCTATGATAATTATATATAGAGTTTCTAATTTCTATATGACATGGGAAAAAAGGTTTATATACAGATGGAAAATGAGTTAACAAGGAAGAAGGGTAGGAAAAGTTTACTGTACCTATATGTGGGTGTACAGAGTGTGAATAAACATTTTCAGGGAGAAAGGTGGAAAATAATTATTTCAGTAAATAGTTGTATTGTTGGAGGCTTTCACAGTCAGAATCACTGGGCTGTTGTGTGGTTTCCGGGCTGTATGGTCATGTTCTAGTAGTATTTTCTCCTGATGTTTTGCCTGCAACTGTGGCTGGCATCTTCAGAAGATGCTTTGAAGATGTCAGCCACAGATGCAGGTGGAACATCAGGAGAAAATACTACTACTGTGTTTCCCTGAAAATAAGACAGGGTCTTGTATTAACTTTTGCACCAAAAGATGCATTAGGGCTTATTTTCGGGGTAGGACTTAATTTAGGGGAAATATGGTACCTTCACAATTCATTAAGGCGGGCTCTTGGCAGCCCTGTTGCTACCAGGTCATGTGTGATCCAAGCTGCATCCTCATATGTCCCATGTCGGTCTCTGTGCTCGGCAGAGGCCAAGCTACTGGAGATCCCCGCCCCCTCTATGATGCGGCTGGCCTCCACTAGGGCCAGGGCTTTTACGGCCCTGGCCCCTGCCTGGTGGAATGCTCTTCCTCCAGCTGTCCGGGCCCTGCGGGACCTAAATGAATTCCGCAGGGCCTGTAAGACCAAGTTATTCCGCCGGGCTTTTGGGGAGGCCGGCTGCTGATAGGTGCCCATTAACAACTGAGATCCGCTGATCCCCTCTCAGAGTTAGAGGAGTTAATGGTTGAACGCCATCTGTTTTAAATATTTATGGATTTGGAGCGCTGCATTTTAACTGGTATTAATTTTTAGCATTTTATCCTGTTTATCCACTTGCCTGTAATTATGTTGTAAACCGCCCTGAGCCCTTTGGGGGAGGGCGGTATAAAAGTGGAATGAATGAATGAATGAATGAATGAATGAATAAATAAATAAATAAATAAATAAATAAATAAATAAATAAAAATTGGCAGGGAGCACCCTGCTGGATCACACCATCCTAATCTGTAACTACCAGGAGGGCTTATTTTTGGAATAGGACTTTTATTTTAAGCCTCCTCCAAAAATCCTGAAAAATCATGATTGGGCTTATTTTCGGGGAAACACGGTAGAACAAAGCCATACAGCCCGGAAACCATACAACACCTCAAAAGATTAGTTGTATTTGAGCAGCTATGAAGTGGCACACATCAAGCCACTTTATACCAAGTCAGACCATGATCCATCAAGGTCAACATTTTCTACTCTAATTGGCAGTGGCTTTCTAAGAACTTAGGTGGAGGTCTTACTTTGTTACCTACTTCCTGATTCTATTTTAACCAGAAGTACCATGGATTGAATTAGGACCTTCTTCATGCAAGCTGATATCTACCACTAAGCCACAGCCTGTCTTTATAGGTTCAAGTCTTACTTAGACTTCTTCCACATCCATATCTCAGCTGGGAACCCTAACACAACTGGCTAAATTCATGTGGGGTTTAATAAATTATATGCAACTGATACACAGAAAAAAATGATACAATGAAATGATCTATAAAACAATTTTGAGGGGAATGAACCTCCAACTGGCAGGTTTGTTGTACAGTGTTGTAACCAAACTCTGTGTGAGGAGTCTGATGGCAGGATAGTGCTGGGATTTGTGCTGAGGTCGGCAGTCTGTTGTACATGAACGCATGTATATTGATAGCAACATTATTTTTTATTTATTTACAGCCTCCTGTTACTAAAAGATCCTCTCATTTAGGCTGCATAGTAACAGGGAATGATACTCTTGAACAACCACTGACTTTGATTCAAATGGCTTGCACAAACATTGGCTTGGAATTAGGAACAGATCTGTACTTGGGAATAAATTGCGCTGCTCATGAACTAATGGACTATGTAAGTCTTGTTTTCAGTATTTTGGTAGCTTACTTGTTTACTTCTGATCAGTTACCTGTTTTCGCCCAGTAAGTATATTTCAAGTGGGTGTGTACTGTAAACAGCAGGAATTGTAAGAAAGACAAATCCCTTCATTCACACAAATGTCTCATGATGCCATCATGACCTCAGTGTCTACTATAACCTGAATCTCATCCTTAACTGCCTTAGCCTCAAATTTGAAAGTAAGTTTACCTTTCCCATGCATGTTTTTTGTTTATTCTAGAATAAGGGAAAATACGATGTGTTGTTTGGAACACTCAAGAACCCTGATGAAATGGTGGATATGTATGTGAACCTAATTAATAAATTCCCCTCTATTGTAGCTTTAATTGATCCTTTGAGGAAAGAGGTAAGAGCCTTTTTAAAAATGTAGTTTTTAAATAAGAGCCAGAGCCAAATGAGGGGAAGGGCCCAGCCACAGCCCAGCTAAGTAAGGGAGGGATGGGGTGACCTGTGGAGCAAGAGCACAAACAGGCCCACTTGGGTTCCCGTGCCCCTATCAGGCCACCTGCTGCCGCCAGCTGAGCTGAGGGGCCCTTGCCTCCAAAGGGCACTTGCTGTCAGCACCAAGGCTGTGGGACCAGCATCTTCCCCAGTGTGCTCCCATCCCAGGTCACAGACTTGGCCTGTTAATCAAGGTTGTTATTTGAGCAGCTCCTTAAAATGAAAGAATCTTGGAAGATGTTTAAACTTTGAAAGTAATACTTTGAAAAAAAAAAGCTGAAGCCACATTTGAGATTTACATGATGGTATGTTTTATCTTGCTTGCCTGGGATAACATTTCTTTTCATGGTTTCTGCTATTGTAGAATATTAGATATTTTATATTATAAAATATACTTTTTAGAAGCCATGTTGGGCCCATTTGGGGAAGGTAGGTTGAAAAAGCCTGGCAATATGATATAATAAAGGCACAGGTCAAGGAACACTAAATGTGTGAATATGAGAGTCTGAGAAAGGGCAAGGTAGGCTAAATGCATAGCCAGTGAGAAGGCCTATCAGTGATAAAAGGTAGGTGGGCATCACATAGCAGAAGTGGCTGACAGTGGAGTATCACTGTGCAAAGCCAGCAGCAAGTGTTAATGTTGTTATATGCAATGCATATTTGGTTATATTGGGCAAAATGGATTTAAAAATTCAGTACCAGTAAATGATGGCAGAGAGATATGGGATTCAAAACTTTACATGTAGATGTAACTTGACTGTAAAAGAGGCAGGGAACAGTGTTGCGCAGATGTGTATCCATTCCTTGTTTCAGCCACTAGGAAGGGAGCTACAGTGGAAGGCGCATTGACAAAGCTATTTCCCACAAACTCTGTTTTGCTTGTTGTTTTCTGTATCCAAGTATATTTAAATGTAACTGTTGCCCATCAGGTTTGGAAAAAAGAAATGACTTCATTCCAACTTTGTTAATTTAATTGCATGGATCCGCACGTTTGTTATTTTACAAAGGATAAAGCATCAGAAAACATATTTGTAATGCACAGGATATTTCCCTTTCTAAACTATGATGGAAGTTTTGTACAATCTATGAGTCCAGTTCTGCTAATCTCAATAGAACTGTTTTCTACCAAAGGGCAAAATCCTGCTGTTAACAGATTGTTATGCACTATTATATTGTATTTCCTATACGCTACTATATGTAATATTTTCTGTGAAGAACTATCCCATCTTCCTTTTACAGTTCATGTCACTATCTTGTATTTGGTTACATAAACCTTTCAAAGGCTAATCAGTTACTTTTGTTATCTATATAGGACGCCCAACAGTGGGAGAATTTATGTAGTAATCTGGGATCAAAATGCTACCTTTTCGCAGAACATGCATGCAGGAGTATATCTAAACATCTAGATGGCCAAAAGAAGAATGTACCAAAATGCAGTGGTCTTGTTGTTAAATACAACAATGAAACTAAAATTTCTGACCTTTTAGAAACGACCAAGCTTTTAGATGGTGAGTAGAAGAGAAAATTGAATTTGAAAATGCAGAGCATGCTGTAGATTTGACTATGCAATCAGTAAAAGTATGTAACATTTTATATTTAAATACAGTAATTGTGAATGTTAGAAGTGCTTATTAGACAAAATTGACTTTCATCATGGCTTGATAATAGAGTTAGAGGTTCAAATTCCAAATATATGAAATACATTCTTAACAGAGTATTTCAGCTCAGTTCTTTATAGTGAGTGCCTAATTGACTGGGCGTCTCTTGTACTATTAGTTTCTGTTATATATTTCCATGGACATTTTAGGAGTCTTCAGCATGTAACAAAACTGCTAAACTAATTGAACAGTAAGCTTCAGAATTTCACTTGTACCAGTTGGGGGAGTGTTTTCACCTACAAAGAAAAACCAGCTTCTATGCAAGGAAGACAGTTTAGAATTATATATCAGAAATCCTAATCCATGCTATAGAAATGCTAGAATGTGCTAGAAAAGATTCATTGCTAGAAGGCAAGACTCACATTTATTGTTTCTGTTTACACTGAGGATCATAAACAGGCTTAACAGAATATTGATTGTGACCAGTGCATTTAATAAAGTGAAAGAAAAAGTTTCATAGTAGTCACCCCATGCAAAGTTGTTTACAGCTCAATATGGGATGGGGTGGGGAATCAGCTCTTGGCGGTTATGCTGGTGGGGAGGACAAACTGGGAAGCAGATGGGTGCAACAAAGCTCTATGGTGCCCAACCAGAAGTGGCTGAACCCTGCAGAGCTGCTCTGGCCTAAAGTTGTAGGCTCGCATGGCTGGGGGCATTCTGGGGTCATTCCCGGAGGTGGAGCCAACTTTAATCACGTTCTACTGGCCTTTCAAGCTGGGGACACCCCCAGTGTGATGCTCAAACTTATTCCATGAATACAGTGGCATTAGTCTGTTTCCTCTTTGGGGTTCTTGGGCCAGCAAGAGGGATTTAGAATTTTCCTCCTGCCTAGACCACCCAGAACCTCTTTGGAGGCTGCACTGTGCTACCTTTGCTGTGCTATCTTTGGACAAAATGCAGCTTCCCCCATCCAATCTGTATTGCATTGTTACTGTCCGAAAAGACAGAGTCCTAAAGAATGAAGACAAAACTAATCAAGCATCCTTGTCCATCATGCATAGGTCTGAAATATGTTTCTGTATTCGGAAGCTCAGATGGAGAGTCTTCTGATGACAGTCTTGTGGACCTTGTAAGTACTAAAATCCATTCAATAGCTCAGATACTGCTTATATTGTCCTACAATCAATATGTGTAGCCAAGATAGATTTATATTCACAACGCAGATCATTAACTATCTTTTATATGTAGTGGTGGAGGACAGTGCTGTCAAGTCATAAATGACTTATGGCAACTCTGTGGGGTTTTCAATACAAGAGACATTTGGAGGTGGTTTGCCATTGCTTGCCTTCAGTCAGAGGAGAGAGTTCTGAGAGAACTGTGATTGACCTAAGGTCACTCAGCAGGCTTCCTGTAGAGGAGTGAGAATGGAATTGAACCCAGTTCTCCAGATTGGAGTCCAATAGTCGTAATCACTACACCACACTGGCTGTCCATTTTATATAACAGGGCTTAATGGACTAATGTTTGTCTCTTTTTTTAAAAAAGTATAATTACACAGGAGATATGTCACTAAAAACATGACCACATTTAGAATCAGTGTATGATTTTAGTCCTCTCCCACACATACATTACTCTGCACAGGTTCTTGCTGACTCTATGGCTTCTTGAGTACTCCATAATGGATTTACCCTCTTCCTTCTGTTCACAATGTGCAACCCTTCTTAACCCCCTCATTCTCACCCCCATCCGACTCTCTTCTGCCCTATCTTTCCCATCATAGCCTTTTCTTTCTCAAAGTCCTGTGTTATGTGCATTCCTTGTTCCAACCTTTCCTTTCTCTTATAACTGGACTTTTTGACACTCCATAATTTTGCTCTTTTTCAGTATTCTCTTAACTGTTTACAGAGTTACTAGTAGAAATCAGAGAAACACAGGTAAATGATAATCAGGACACCAAATCTTAATCTATTATATGAATAAGACTTCCTGCAATTGCAACGTTAAAAACTAAAGTGTAATTTATAGCTGAACTTTGCAGCAATAGGAAATGAATGCATAGGTCGATGTATAGTTATGCTTTAGCGTCTAAGACACTACATTTATTAACTAGTGATAAATATTTTAATTTCTTCAATGATTGATGATAATTTTCATTTTTTATCACAGGCTGTTGGACTTGGAACCAGGTTTATCAAGTTGGGGGGTCTCTCACGTGGTGAGAGGGTGACCAAATACAACCGCCTTCTTGCTATAGAGGAAGAACTGGGCAAGAATGGAATACTATGTAAAAACCCTTTCTTACTTTGTTTTCAATGTTTTAATGAATTGAATGAAAAAGACTGGGAAAAGGGTGATTGAAATTGCTCTGCAAGGAGGAAGGGGAATCAAAAGACTATAAATAAGCACTTGCAGAAAACAAGGATTACATTTGTCACTAAAGTGTACTGTCAGTCTAATATCTTTTCTGTTAAAATACAACATTTTTCTAGCAAACTGTTAATCTAGTGGTATCAATCAAATGGAGTGTGAAGAAACTACTTTTATATTCTTAGCTGATCTTGCAGCTTTTCTGTGAAACGATGTTGAAATTTTAATTTGTAAGTTTGGAGTTCTTCTCCATGTTGCCCTTACAACAATCCTGTGAAGGGTTTACTGTATCAGACAAAATTTAACACAATTATCTATCTCAAATAGGGGCCTCAGTGATGTTGTATCAGGTTGGTAAGCATTATCAAATGGCAGCTGAGATCTTGCAGTATATAAGATCTCAGCAGCCATTTTGGGTTTTCCAAGAAACCTTGAATGGTAACTGAAATCTCAAACTGTGACCTGAAATAGCTGCTGATTTTGGTTACTAAGCAATTCTGGCCAACGGTGGTGGTGGTGGTGGGGAGCAAAGGTAAGCAAACGTGAGAAGTAGCTAACAGAGAAAAGCGGAGACAATATGACCAGCAATGTAGAAGGAATTTCCATCTCACATAATTCCTCAAGATTCGCCTCCTTGTTTTTTCTCTATTTGGGCAGCAGGGCCAGATGTCGTCCCAATCAAACAACTCCCTTGCAAATGTTGTTAAATTAGGTCCAGTTAGTGTGTTAGGAGAGAATGGTATCAAGACAACAAGCTCTCTCCTAACTGCCATTCATCACACAAATATTCCCAAAGTTTATGTCAAAGGTCCCCAACCTTTTGGAACCTGCAGGCACATTTGGAATTCTGACACAACATAGGTGGGTACAGCAGCAAAATGGCTACTGAAAACGGTTGCCATAGGGGATAGAGTCAGCCACCAAATGATTGCCATAGCTTACATTCCAAAACATGGTGTAGATCCTTTTGCTGGGTTGGCAGTTGCTGCCAACATTTTTTCAAAGCTGCACAGCTAATCAAATCTCCAATTTGATTGGATTCAGTTAGAAGCCTGGCTGGGCAAAAGCCCTACCTGGCCCCACTCACTTCCTAAAAACACTTGATGAGTACCAGAAAAAGTGTTGGTGGGTGCCATGGCACCCACAGGCACCTCATTGGGGATCCCTGGTCTATACATAAACTACTTGTAAGTGCTTGGGATCTTTATGTGCTATCTGTACCCTGTAATTGACAAAATCCATGTATGTACAGTTTTTATGTGCATGGATGAGGGAAGCAGGGTCTATAGACATAACCCCAGTCTCCTACAAATGCTGATAATACTTAATTTTATGATGTTAGCACTGGCTTACATCTCTTAAGTTGTTTGCTACTGCAACTGAAATTGCAAGTACTGATTACACTTTAGAATGTCTAACAGAAATTGGCCAAAACTAACTCAATTTTTTTTAAAACTTTAGTTTTCCTTGAAAATTTTTGAAGCACAGTTATTAATGTGGCTAGAAAATATAATTGTTGCCTAAATTTTTAAACATAATTTTAAAAGGTCATATTTTCTATTTTAGGTGCACGAGATGAATACGAATTTATTGATTTTATTGAAGATGAACAAGAAGAGGAGGAGGAAGAATTTGACTGCAGTGACTTGGCTGTGGAGATAGCATAGTGTACTCTGTAGAAAGTTATGCTTCACTTTTGTTGGCTCAATTATTCACTTGGGAACATATTACATTTCCCCTAGGCTACTGAAATAGAACAGAGATGAGATCTGTCTCATCACCCTTGGAAATACATAACAGTAGTCACATGGAATACTTGAATATACTGGCAACAGATGTTATGAATTTATGGCTAGAAATCTATTTCTGAATGTGGGGGTTCAACAAAACTCCAGTGAACTTTAACACAATGCTTCATTGTAATAATAACCATAATAAATATTCTTGATGCTTCTTTTTAAATCATCATCTTATACACAGTGGTTTCTAATAGCGAACTCCTGTCAGTTCAATTCAGAAGTGGTTCAGTAACTGAGCTCTTTTGGTGAGTGGTTGGAAAGAACTCACCTGCTTTCTGAAAAATCTCTGCTGGTACATGTTTCTTTTTGTATTCTATCATGGGAATTGTAGCTTTTAGTACCTGTCAAATGAAGAGCTGCATAGAAGTTCAAATGTTACTTCATCCAAAGTCCCTGCGCCCAGGAATTAGAGAAGGGTTCAGATGGAAAGGAAAATACTTGCAGAAAGCAAAAGGGAAAATAGATCATTGATCCCAAACAAATCTTCACCCTCCAAAACATCATAGCAATGGATTGAATATCGACACCCACTAGCCATCAACTTCAAGAAAGCTTTTTGCAACAACACAGAGTCCCTTTGGCCGATCCTGCGTTCGTACTACCAGCAGCCTTCATCACCATCTTCAAAGACTTGTACCTACAATCCAGCTATTGCTTCAAGACAGACAATGGCTGCACAGACTTCTTTGAAATCACCACTGGGGTCAGACAAGGTTGCATTGTCTCCACTTCTCTTCCTTGATGCCCTTGACTACATCTTGTGGAGAACTGGAACACGCTCTGGCAATGGCATGCACTGGCCTGATCAAGACCACCTTGGAAACTTGGATTTTGCTGATGACATCACTCTGCTTGAGGAAGATGATCAAAGCTGCAGCGCAGGATGACTGATGTGGATAGAGAAGCGGGCAAAATTGGTCTCAGGGTAAGCACTGATAAATCAAAGATCGTGTATGTTAGCTCCACAGCCCGAACACAGGGAATCATGATTGCATCACAGCAGCTAGAGAAAGTGGAGAGGTTCACCTACTTGGGTAGTGTGATCTCCCAGAATGGAGATGCAGAGGCAGATGTCAGATGCTGCATTGGGAAGGCTGCAGCTGTTTTTCAGATAATGAACAAGATCTGGTACTCACCAACTATTGCCCTAAAGACCAATCTCCGCTTATTCACATCCATTGTGAAGTGCTAGTGAGACCTGGAAGGCATCAACAAGTATCAACAACAGGCTCGACGTCTTTGAACAGAAGTGCCTATGCAGAATCCTGAAGATCCAATATTATGACCACATCACTAACGAAGAGGTGCTCTGAAGGAACGGCATGTGCAAACTCCATATCGTTGTACACAGAATTTGACTTGGTTGGCCACATTTTTTGCATGGAGAATGGCAATTTTTCACATGGAGACAGCAATTAGGTGGATGCCAAATGACAGCAAGGACACCCCCAAAACACCTGGAGAACATTCAAGCAAGACCTGAAGGCACTGAATATTGCATGGGAAGGTGCTGAAACACTTGCCCAAGACTGAAAATGCTGGAGAACACTTGTTGCCTGATATGCTGCTGAGCACAATGGATTTGATGATGACCCCAATGGAGCAAGTAACTAGCAAACGAAAGACTGCAGTCAGGGGATATGATCACGTCACTCACAGCTGTGCAGGAGAATTTCACTGAAAGCATTAAAATTAATGAACTTTAAGTACTTGCAAACCAGCTGGCTTTAGGCACATGGCCTGTGTAATGAGAGTGTTCCATTCTGATTTTACATATTACAAGATTGAGAAGAATTTGGGGGGGGGGGGGGGACTAAGCCCAATTCATAAAACAACAGATCTTTAGGTCCTGAACCAATTCATATTCTGAATAAGGAAATTATGAACTTAGAAACATTGCTAATTTCATAGAATTTCAGACAAAAATGTTTCCTGCATCATCACAATTCAGGTCTATGGAGCTCTATGAAGTGAGATTCTATATTTCAATGGATATAGATTCTTAAAAACCTCCATTTAATTAGGAATATTACAAAATATACCTCCATTTAATTAGGAATATTACAAAACATAAAAACATGTTTACTACTTACAAATTTGCTTTGATCCAATGCTTGTTTAAAGTATGAAAATGAATACTTTCAATTCATCTTAATGTAGGAAGTTTCTTCATGCGTGCAACAGGCTGTCTCCAAATAAGAACTTCCATATACCAAAAATTCATGTCTATTCCTGACATCGGCTTGGCTGACATTTCATTACTCTCAGCATTTAAGCTTTGTTGCATGGCAGTATATCCAAATTGGAAAGTAAAACTGATAGCTTTTGAATGATACACAGCACCACAGTGTATGGGAAAAAGTCATAAACCTTTTTAATAAGCAGCACTGAAAATCCCACAGAGTAACAAATAAGATAATTAATCCCACAAGATAACAAATAATTTAACTAGAAAGATGGAACAATTCAAAGAACAATACCATTTAGACATTGTTGTATTAAATTCAGTGTAATAAAACTAGTACTGAAGTGCAAAAATGATTAGGAAAATAAATTTACTGAAGTACTGCTTCATAATAAAACAATGGACATGTTCCCCCACATTTATGAAATCTTATTGATTTACTGATTAAATCAGCCTTAAAACTGGCTTAACAAACATGCAAAATAAAAAGGCATGAACACACAACTACACATGTAATAATCTCAATATTAGGAGACAAGTGCAAAACAACTACATGCAGAGCCAATCAAACAATATGTAACCTTTCATCCTCTAATCCTAATGACACATCACTGCTTCATGTCATAAAAATCGTGTAGTGCATTCAAGGACATCATCACCCAAATACAAACGTTACATTGCAAATGTGTTTTTTAAAAATTCCTAATTACATACTGAGAGAGACAATCTTGACTATGAAAAACAGTGAAATGTAGATCTGCAGATAAAGTAATAAACAGCATATTTTGTCACAAGTAATGTCAAATATACTATTTTACCACATGGTTAAAAAGCAATGGTCCTTTCTATAGAGCACAAATAAAATGTCTTGCGGATATTAAAAGAAGTGTTTTGGGAACTCCACACAGGTTTTCGCCCAAAATATCCTCAAGACGTTTTATTTCAGCTCAACCCATATTTTTTTTTCAGAAAATGCTAAATTAGCTATCTTTTTCCTGCGGTTGCCTTGAAAACATCTTCTGCTGGCTGTGCGAAGAGCTGGAGCCATTTTATTTCTCCCGCCTCCCTGTCACCTCTTTCAGTTTCCACTGAGAGGCTCATGCCCGCAATTTTCAGGAGGTCCCGTGCTGCCATCATTTGCAGAATGTTCGCAGAGTTTACTCTGTTTGCAGCTCATCCATGCATCATTTCACTGTATAAAGTTCATTAATAAAGTTCGCTTTTCCTGGTGAACCAGTGCACATGTCATTTCCCCTTCTCTTTTCAGTTTTAAATGAGATACCTTTGAAGCTATGATGTCACAATATTGTGACGTCAAAGCTTTGAAGATATCTCATTTAAAACCAAAAAAGAGGAAAAAACAACATATGCACAGGATTACCAGTAAAAAGCTAACTTTATTAATGAACTTTATACACTGAAATGATGCATAGATGAGCTGAGGTGCAAGCAGACAAAACTCTGTGGGAACATTCTGCAAATGGTGGCAGCACAGCCTCCTGAAGAGGGCAGAAAATGGCAGGCATGGGCTGCTCGGTGAAAACTAAAAGTAAGCTAGGGGGTGGGGAGGCAGGAAAAAGAATCACTTTCCTGACAGTGCTTTATTTGTCCATGTTATGCAGACAAAAAAAGCCCGAACAGTTCTTTTAAAAATGTCTGCAAGATGTTTTGTGTTGAGCAGTGTTAAAGCTGTGTCTGGAGGCATATACTTTCTGGGCTATGGTAAGTAATGAATTGGTTGATGGCTATGTAACTCAGAGAAAGCGGGGGGGGGGGGGGCGGGACAGATGCATTGCAGCCGTACCTGGTAGAAAATAGATCCGAAATATGGCTACAACTGGACACCTTTATTCCATGCATATAAGCAGCAGGGATGCAGATTGTGGTGAGTGAAAAGGGGTGGGAAGAAAGTGCCCTGTAAATATTACTCACAGTGCTCTCTGAAGGGAAGAATGGTAAGGGGACAGCCCTTATTTGAAGAAAGTAGGCATTAGAGGCACATAATTGATATATGGCAAAATTTACTGGAGATTTCAGGATTCTCCCTATTGGCAGCATTTTGCTGGAAAAATATGTATCAGCTACAGAGCCTTTAGTGGCTCTGGCATAAAAATTCCCTTTGATCATCTTCACATCATACCCAACTAAAAAATCACTCACCACTAGGGTTGCCAATCCCCAGAGCGGGGCTGGAGAGTTCCCATAATTACAAGTGATCTCCAGGTGGATCAGATCACCTGGAGAAAATGGCCTTTTGAAAGGTGGGCTCTATGGACCCTATGGAAGTCCCTCTCCTCCTTAAACCCTGCCATACTCAGGCTCCACCTCCAAAAACCAAGGTATTTTCTAACATGGAGCGGGCAATTCTATGCACCACTCACATGACTTTCCAAATTCAAGCAAGTGTCACCAGGGTCCCTGGAATTTAGTCTGTCTACTCCTTTTCTCTTACCAGTCCTCATAAACTGTAAGATTTTGAAATTCCTTAGCTATCAAAAAAAATCCAGTTCTTTATGACCAGAATTAAGAATTGAGTATGTTAAAACAATAAACCTTTATATTTGTAGAGGTAGAACTCAGGACTGATCTCTTGGAAGGAATATGACTGAAAGACCCATCTGAACATAGCAAGGCTATTGGGTTCCTTGTGTTTAATTTAGCGGTCTGAATTTAATTATACTTTGTTCAATCAGTAATCTCTTACTAGGCTTTACAGATGATTTTTTAGAACACTTGCTCCAGAGGTGGATTAGGGGGAAATGGCACCCGGCGACAACACCTGCTCCAGGTCCCCCCATGCTGAGGGGTGGGGCTCGGGGGTGGCTCAGACAGACACTGCAGCAGCAGGCCCCTCCCCAGGTCCTGGGGAGGACAGAAGCCAGCCTGCAGAGAGGTGGGGGCAGGGAGTTGCAGCAGGCAGTCCAGAAGGTGGCTTGCCACCACAGTGCCCATTTGAGTCCTGTCCCCGATGACCTGGGGAGGGATGGAGGTGGCTTGGCTGGGCGGCGCTCTGTATTTAGGCGCCTTCCCCGTGGCCACCCAGCTTTTCTGAGCCGGATCGATGGGGAGGAGGGGTGATTTTGAACCCCCCTGCCGTTGTGCCCGGGATCATTTGACCCCTCCTGTCCCTGTGGGCAGTATGCCCCTGACTTGCTCTTTAGGAGAGCCAGCGTGGTGTAGTGGTTAAGAGCAGGTGCACTCTAATATGGAGAACCAGGTTTGATTCCCCGCTCTGCCACTTGAGCTGTGGAGGCTTATCTGGTGAACTAGATTAGCTTGTGCACTCCAGCTGGATGACCTTGTGCTAGTCACAGTTCTTCTAAGCTCTCTCAGCCCCACCTACCTCACAGGGTGTTTGTTGTGAGGGGGGAAGGAAAAGGATATTGTAAGCACCTTTGAGTCTCCTTACAGGGGAGAAATGAGGGAATATAAACTTCTTCTTCTTCTAATCTTATGGTTGGTGTGCTACCCACGCAGGAGGACAAACAGGAAGCCCCTCCCCACAAAAAGGCATTTCAACTGATTTTTGCAACTGCAGGAGTGTAGCATTTGGTTAACATTTTAAAAATCCTTGACAAACCTGGAAAATGTCTCTTACCGTTATACATTTTGGATGTCTGGGATAGGAGTCACCCCTTAAAAAGTATCATACTTTTAGGTATAAGAACTAATAGAGTTGACCATATTGGGCTGAACCAAAATAGCCCTTGCATGAGCGGAAAATATTTCTCCTCAGTAAAGGAGGGTGGAAAGGGCCAACATTTCTATCATTTTTGTTGTTGCACCCCCTCCTCTGCCACTGCATTATGTTCTGTTAATATTCTTTAAAGGCACTTTTTAAAAGGAGTACAGAAGTCAGGAGGAGGCAATAAAGATCCATTCCATGAGAAGATTGATCCTTTGGATCCAATGTGTTTTGCTCTCAATAGTGCTCTTTGTAATCGTTATTTTTACCTGAAAGTTGCAGTTCTCAAGATTTTATTATTTCCTATTAGTATTACAAAAGTATAATAAAGTCCAAATTTTGTACACTGTGGAAACTTGAAAAAAAATAAGCACCAGTTTTCCTTATGTTACAGGATCTATTGCTATCTTGAACAAGTATCCATCCATTTAAGGAAACATCAGGTGAACCTTGTTTAACATAAAATATCATGTGGCAACTGAATCACATCCATATGGTAAAAATTTTTTGCATGGCCCTGCTCATGATATTGACTGTCTTCATAGCAACACAAAATATTCCTGATAGTCAGCTCTAACAGAAAATATTGTGGATCCATGTGGTGAACTGTTGCACATTAACATCTTTCTGCCTGAAGAAAGTGCTTGACAAGGGCAGATAAAGGTGGCCATGAAATGGGCCTTTTGTTTTAAACTTGAATTCAGATTCTGCCTGGATAAATTGGTACAGGAGGCTGTGGGCCATCTTAAGCGTAGTTATACCATTCTGCATTCAGTGACTGCAATGGAGTCAAAATAAGTATCAAGCTATTAGGGGCTATGCAAATTATCAGCTGAAACGTACTAGTAGCTGAAAGTTTGCAACAAATACATTAATAATAGAACAAAACTTAACCGGGTTGTACACTGTCTGGACAAGTGAGTTGTAAATAAGCAAGCCTCATTTACTAATTTATCCTTTACAGTATACCTGGGATTAAGTTTAACGCAATGAAAGCAGTGCGTAAACTTCAGGAGGAATGGACCTCTTTTTTTCATTGTGGTTTGGAAATAGGAGGCTAAGAGCCCCGTGAAGTCTGCAACATCTGTTTAGATGGAGCAAGTTTACTGCATTGTTTACTTTTCAAATGTACAAAGGATGAGTAGGAAAAACAATAATCCTTACATAGGATAAAATTGTGCTACTGTATTGATATCTTGCCAATACAATCTACCAGAAATGTTGAGCCCTTTAAAATGAAAATAAAATCTGTAGAAGAAAGAACGTAACTCTTGAATGACTTCTAATTTTCTTTTTAGAGCTACAATGCCTAGTCAATTGACTTCTTAAATGAACTGATTAAAAACACTTTGATCAATAAAAAGGTGCCTAAATTAACTGGGCAGCTTTAAAAAAAACTAGCTTTAATACAGGTGCTTGTAATAAACCCTTGTGATTGCTATATTATCAAAGAGACATTCCCTTCTCTCTTACACAGGAAGGGATGGTTCTGTTAAGATTGTGTTTTGCTACAACAAATGCATAGATTATTTTAAAAAACAAGAAAGTGTGCTTTGTCTTCAAATTTAAAATATTTACTCAAAGGCAAAGGACTGAAGATTCAGCAAATGAGGGGGGGAAACCCTATTAATGACCCCCTTTAATTAGTCCAAATGTTCATTAGTCTTGCCAAGAAGTCCACCTATACTGATTAAAAAAAGTCCTGTGTCTTCTAGAATGGATTCATGGTCATATTATCATTCTATAATCTAACAAATGAATTTCTCCAATTACCCAACTAGGGCCTGATCTGTCCTTACAATTAATTTTTATTAGGCTTTGAATTAAGCCTTAAAGAAGCTATTAACACAAGATAACATTATGAAAATAAAGTCTGAGGTTTTGCATAATTCAAGAAACAAATGCAATAATTCAGAAGAAACTCTGTTGACTACAGAGTAAGAAGTCCAAAACTGTAACTCTTGATTGTGTATAATTACACTCTAATGTACATAATGAAAAATGCATATAAAAGGTTGAAGTAAACTATCATAAAGTACAGAATATTGCCCTTTTCAATACATACAAATGAAGCTGCTTACTGAAACCGATTTCCAGAAGTCAACACCTTTTATCACATCAATTAGCAGTGAGAGCTGTCTGTCTCTTTTGTTTTCTCAATACTAGCATCTTTGTTAAATTGTTGACTTTTTCCTTCCATTGTCTTCTCTTGATTCAGATGTTCAGGCATCAGCTCTTTTGCTTTCTCAGGATTCAATACTACAATTGATTCAACTTGATTTGAAAACCCCACATCGCGCGGTAATCTGAAAAGCAAAAAGTAAATAAAAATCAAAAATGCCACCTTATACTTGCTAACCTTTACTGCAAAAGACAAGCAGAAATATTAGGTTCCAATCTCAACAAATGGATGTTGATGTAGTCCAAAACGTTCTGCTTACATGGCCCTGAGACCACCTCTTACACCCTGTCTATACAAACAGATAGTCAAGAAGAGGAAACCTAGCAAAGACTCTTCTTTTGGTAAACTTTTTGTAAAAAGAAATTTATTGTAAACAGTGGTGGGATTCAAAAAAAATTAACAACTGGTTCTGGTTGAGCAGGGGGGTGGCAGCAGGGTGCCACTCCCCACTCAATTGGAACTGGCTGCTGACCCCTGCTCAATCTCCATTGAGCCTTCCCAGGCTAGGGGAAGGCCTTCCTGGGCTAGGTGGCCTTCCCGGGCTAGAGCAGCGGCCGGGAGACCTGGGCAACCTCTAGCAGGGATGCAGTCGCCGGAGCTCCCCATGGGGGGCTGGCTGGTCGCAGATTGGCCCAGCCAGCCCCCATGCTTCCCAGCTGCCTCCAAGCCCCCCCTGCGCTTCTCAGCTCAAGAAGTCTCCTCCCCACCTGGGGAGTCCAGGGCAGGGGAGAGAGCTAAGCCGGAGCTCTCCTCCCCACCCTGGGCTGGCCCTATTTTAACAACTGGTTTGGCTGAAACTGGCCGAACCGGCTGAATACCACCTCTGATTGTAAACAAATTTTTGTTGTGTATAATTTATGAGCATTGCTGTACAGATCATCTGCATAGTTAACTACCATGTATGTCAATTCAACCAGGGCAAATAAAACTGGTCAGGTAAGTTATATTTTTTAGAAGTTAATGTTCAACTGCTCTGTTCCAAGTTCTGAGAACATTTTAAATTTTGTTCACAGCAGCCTACAGAAAAGGGAACGTTCGGGGCCCCTCCTGTATTGAAAAGAACCCAGCTGTCTGTTCAGCATCTTGGACAGCTGACTGGCACTAATCAAAGTCTCTAACCGAGACCTTGTATCATGTTTTGAGAGACTATAGGTGAATACATCTACAGGAGCATCTTTCAAGGTCATCAGAAATGTGTGGATAAATGAATAAACAAAAAACTAAAATATTAACATTGAATCTCAACAAAAAGAAGAGAAGAATATAGAGAAACTCACTAAAGTACAAATAGTAAAGAAAGTGAAATACTTAGGGATTGAAATAGAGGTATAAATGAACAATTGATCAAGAACAACTATGGCAAAGTATGGAAAGAAATAAAAAAGTAGTTTAATCAACTGACAAAAAATGACACTATCGATGTATGGAAGAATATCAGTAGTGAAGATGGTAGTGTTACCAAAATTGAACTTCCTATTCCAATGCTTACCTTTTGTAACGTCAAATAAATTTTTTGAAGAATGGAAAAAAGAAATTGTTAAATTTGTGTGGGGAAGTAGCTGCAATAGGGTTAAATATATAAACTTAATAGACACCAAGAAAAGAGGTGGTTATAGTCTCCCAGATATGCAGCTATACCACGATTCTTCAGCCTTGCTGTGGATAAAATCTTGGGTAAGACTGGAAGAAGAATCATTGCTTAATTTGGAAGGGTATGGTATGAAAAAAGGATGGCATTACTATCTATGGCCAGGTAGCAATAGGGTCAAAAGAATGAATTATGAAATGTCACGACATTATGTCAGAAAAGCATTGCTTAGTATATGGACAAGGTACAGGAAAATCTTTTATACAAAAACACCTATATGGATTTCAAGAATGGAATTGTACCAAATGAAAGACAGAATTAATTTTAGGAATTGGCTGAGATATAAAGACTTGGTAGAAGTTAGGCTAAGTGTAATAACTCTTAAAAATAGAGATAATATAATGATTGGTGGCCATAAATGCGAGTTACATAATTATGCTCTCTGAAAGGACTATTGGAAAGTGCCATTTCTGCAGGAGGTCTCTCAGTCACATGGAGTGAGCTAGATAGATTGTTAATGACAAACAGCGCAAAGATAATCAGCAAATTTTATCAACTGCTACTAGAACAGAAGACAGAAAAAGAGGTAGTGAAACAATGTATGATTGAGTGGGCACAAGAGCATGGAAATATTATAATGATGGAACAGTGGAATTCATACTGTAAGAGTATATATTATCACACCTCAAACACAGATCTGTGGGAACACAATTTAAAAAATGATGTATAGGACTTACATAACGCCAAAGAAACTGTATAAAATAAATAAAAACAACTCTGAAAGATGCTGGAAATGTTTGTGAGAAATTGGCACATTCAAACACATGTGGTGGGATTGTAGTATGGTGGAAAATTATTGGCAGGAAAAACATGTGCAGGTAATACGAATTGTTGGTCAGCAATTTACTTTCCAGAGTATTATATATTTGGTAAGTCCAACTTTGTCTGGGAATGAGCTGCCGAAAAAATATCATCATCTGTTTTTTTCATCTAGCAGCAGCGGCAAGAATTGTGCTTGCAAGAGTATGGAAAACTGATAAGATACCAACTCTGGAGGACTGGAAAGAAAAGGTCCAATATTTCTCCAGTATGGATCGGGCAGCTCATAGGATAAGGGAAATACCTTATGAAAAATACAAAGAAAGATGGGAACCTTGGTTTGTCTACTTTAAGGTAACAAATGATATCAAACATCACTACATTACATACTGAACTTTATATCAAGTATAAAAACAAATACAGGAAGAAATGGGTGAATGAATGGCTCCAATTGTCCTCTTAGTGATAAATAGCTAAAAATGATTTTCTGGATGACCAATGTTACAGGAGGAAACAAAGGGGGAGGGGGATATATAAAAATCTATCAGTGAATTTTTCTGCTG
The DNA here is from genome assembly GCF_021028975.2 of Sphaerodactylus townsendi. NCBI lineage: Eukaryota > Metazoa > Chordata > Lepidosauria > Squamata > Sphaerodactylidae > Sphaerodactylus > Sphaerodactylus townsendi. The sequence goes on along the minus strand of NC_059432.1, from coordinate 52,191,443 downwards.
ACAGGTAATCTCCCAAACTACTGGACCGATTGCTTTGAAATTTTCACACAATGTTGCATTCGCGTGCAGCCAGGTTTCCATACTGTTTCCACACCTCTTGTTGTGTACATGCCACACCTGTGACAGTTGGAACCACAGTTCTGTTCCGCAACAGTGCCATTTGCTGGCCATCAAAGCAACCCCCTCTGATACAAGGGAATCAACCATGCCTTCCTTGAAAACCACTGCCTTATGGAGTGAAAGGAATGGGGCCCGGCATCTGGACATGACCCACCCACCCTATCGGAGGAAGGGAAAGGTGAGGGAGGGTCCGGGGATTTTCTGGACCAAATGCTCTGCCATTTGAACACAACATAGCTCATGCCTCCCAGTGTTTTTTACGCTAGATAATTCACCTGCAAGGGAAGGGAGTGAAAGGGACAGAACCAGCCACCTGCACATGGCCCACCCACCCTAGCAGAGGAAGGGGAACGTTAGGGAGGGAACGGGTTGCCATGCAAGGGAAAGGGAGAGAGGGAGGGGAGCGAGGGGCCCCTTGCCCCTCCCTTGCAGGCATTGTGCAATGACACAAGTTCGAACCGTTTGCTTCCCCTTTTCTTTCTTTTCCACTTCACCAGACTCAGCCACAGCAACGCGTGGCCGGGCCCGCTGGTTTAGTATAATAAGGGGTACATTGAACTTGTCTTAGTCTGCTGATAGTTGTCTTGCAGGTGTATTACAGAAGGTTTACGAATCGTTATAGATAGTGAATAGTAGTGGATATAGTAAATAGGAATTTTTTGTAAATATTTGTGCGATTAATAACAATATGTAAAGTTTTAATATTATAATAGAATAATCTATATTTAATAAGAATTGTTAAATTGTCATATATTTATGTTGTGTAACAGTTTGATTATTGATGTATATGTCAGTGATCTTTGGTTGGAAATTTATTTGGGGGGAAAAAGAAATGTGTGGAGCTTCTCCTGACATTTTCCAGTCCATATTAATTGGCAAAGGGCAGAGTAATGCCCCACTGCCCCTTGTTAAGTTTCAAGTAATGCCATTTTAGTTTGTCCCATAGCATTTTATTTTTCCTCCTTTTGCTCCTAACTATATGATGTCTTCTGGTCGATTAATGCTATACATGCACATAGAATATTTTTCCTCTTTTCTATTCAGCACAGAAATGTGTGTTGCTGAGGTTTCATTGTCTCACATGCACTTGTAATGCATGATTGTTAATTTTATGTACAGTGTTCCTGATGTTCTATAACAAATTTTTCCTCTTTGCCTCCTTCCAGAGTAGATATTGCTGCTATTATCTCTTTAGGTTGATGGGGAATATGAAGTCCAACTATCCCTCTCTATTGTGCTGTTTAGTCATTCCCTCTTCACAAGGGCAGATGCCACTGCAATGACATAAATACAGATAATTCATAATGACCATGAATTGTCAATGCAGACAGTCTGTGTGCAAATTAAACAGCAAGTCCGAGTCAGTACTAGATTCTGAAAGCAGAGTTCTCCCAGATTGATGCCATCACAAAGTACAACATGACCACAAAATGCACATCTACTACAACTGATCAAATTTTGCCTCTATTAAGGTGGAAAATAAACAAAGTTGACATATTGGGGGTTTGAACTACTAATAAAATAACTTGACACTTGGTGGGGGGGGGGGGGGGGGAATTCAGTTGAAAAGAAATTTGGAATAATCCCTAGCCAATTTCAAACCACTGTCCCCCTGCATTATGCTAGTTAGTATTGGGATTCATGACAGAAATTCTGATTCTGCAAGCTGTGTATGCGGAGGAGTGTATACTTTATTTCCCTTTTCTCCATCGAAGGAACATGCAAGCGCTTCCTCAACAAATGTCTACATTTGCTTGCTGGACTTGAGGAAAAAAATCTTTTTTTAAACTTGGTATGCTTGTACCCTGGCATCCTTAAAATCTGCTAGAGAAGGACAACTCTCCACGCTACCCTTGAAAACATTTTTACTCCTTAGCCTCAACTGAAAGTTTGAAAGGCAGCTCACAAAGATTAAAATGTAACAAAAACATAAAAAACCCCAACAAACAAACCACAGTGCAAGATGAGCAACAAAATCAAAGCATAAAACCCACAGCATAAAAGGGTGCAACTCTAGAAGCCAACTCTAGAAGCCAGTACTAGAAAATGAAGCAAATGCCAAAGCCAGGAAGTAGTCATGATTGTATGGATATGAATCAGATCATTCTAGTAATTTGTCCTCTGAACTGAGTTTCATGTTCCAGCCTCTATCTCTCTCCCTCTCTTCCAGCTTACCGTTAAGAAATACATCCAAACCTTCCTTTTTAGAAAGTCCTTCAGACTATGAGTAGCTTTGCTACTGTTTTTTTTTTTTTGGGGGGGGGGGGGCTTTTCTCATGGTTTAGTTAACTAATGTGATACAACAAATTGCTAAAATACTTTATTGTACATGGTCATCATTTTGCATATATCCAAGCACAACTTCCAACCTTAACCTGAATTGAGGATGTTTTATTGCTACGTTAGTATAGATCTTACAGTCCTGCTTTATTGTGGTTATCTCTATTCGGCTCTGCCTATATGCAGAGAAATCTTTAAGTCGCAAATGGGTTTGTAGCTCTACTTTGGTGGCAGGACCAAGAACAGGTTATTTGGCAATCTTGCCTACAGTAGGTATACAAAGGTACATTGTAGCTGCCAATAAGTTATAAGCATTGGAAAGAGTAAGTAGAATCTTTTGAAGAGAAGGAAATTGATGTGATGGGTCCAATTATTATGGGACCTGCTCAGGCAATTGTTCAGGAAGAAAGGTTACTCAGCAAGCCAAGGCAAAATAGAAATGGTGCGATTTCATTGGTTTATATTTGATTGACAGAAAAGCAATAAAATCCTGCAGCTTTGGTGAATGGAAGCTGGGTCGCAGAAATGGCAAACTGTCATGCTGGTAGGATTTTATCTTCCAGGGCCAGATTGCCTCAGCAAGAACAGTAAACTACTGTTTATTTTCTGTCATATTCATAGTTCAAATTATATGTACTAAAACAACATCTAAGACTGGAGCTTAATAACCAGCTAATTAGTTCAGAAATTTGTCCTGATAGATCCTGTTGGCAATTCAGTTCAGTAAGTCATTGAGATGGGGGAAGGGGGGGAGCCTCTTCTATGCAAATCCGTCAACCACTCAAGGCTTAAATATTTTCTGCAAAATAGAAGAGGAAATATTTTGAACATGATGGTGAATGAAACTTTGGAAGTGACATATCGAAAAGGGAGTTATTTTAGAAAATGCTACCCATGAAAAGCTGATTGCCCCAACACTATAAAAATGGCCAGAGCCATAAATGCCAAGGTCCTTTTTATTTCACTTTAGAGGTAACTATCTTTCAAATCTCAACAGCTGGACTATTTAACACAATTGGGTGAATCAAAAGTATAATTCTTCACTGGGCTCTCCACAGGGGGCCTGCATTAGTGGATGGCAGCAATCCAACGGCTGATGCACAGCCAAATAGTGTGACGCCTGTTTCATTTACAGTAAAAACGGATAATAAAATAATCATATTTATCACCTTCAAGGACAGAAGGATGGAAGATTAAAATCTGTCAATATAACACAGTTTAATGGTGAAATCCAATGATTAACATGTTGTTCCAGTACTCCAGCACAAAACAAGAAATTGCTGCTCATGCTTCGTTTGGAGCTTTTCCTTCCACACAAAGTCCTTTTTACATAACTGTTGCTATTGACAGTGCAGTCTTGTTAAAAAAACATAAAATCAGTTTGGGATGTTCATTGCTGACTTACTAAATTGTACCTTGAGCTGAAATGTGGCACAATGCATAACAGATTTTTGAATTCTACATGAACGGGTTACAATCTACTATAAGCAAATGCCACCGAAGCTCAATTGAAATGAATATGAATTGAGCAAGAAAAAGGTCATGGTAGATAGCATTCAGTCCTTCTCATTCACTCTGGGAGAGTCTCAGTAAAATTAGTGAAGGGATTTTTTTGTTTCACTTCAGGAATCCAAATTAAAATAATACGTAAACAAATCCATTTTTATTTGCAGAAAAAACATTCCTAATTCTATTTTATTGTTGCACACTATATTGCTATGATCAGTTATAAAGGAATTTTCTCAACAGTTTGTATATAATAACACTGAAGTATTATTTTGATGATAGATACATGTGTGAAGAGAGTGTTAACTTCTAACTATACAAGATTCCCATTAAGAGCATTACTCTGGAAGTCAATATGCACATTAATAGTTGTGCATATCTCTATTTAAAACAAAGCAAATATTTCTGAAGAGGGCATTTACATAATAATAGCACTGAACCCATATTTTCAACAATTGAAACTTAAAGGCATATTTATCAAGATGAAACAGAAATAAATATGAATTATTCTATAGTCACACTTTCTAGTAATGATTGCTAGAGTTCAATATTTTTATAAATCCTCATCAATTTTTAAAAATAAACACACATTAAAAGCCAAAAGGGAAAGTAACAATAAAATATTCCACATGTGAGTTGATGCAACTGTTTTTCCACCAAGGATTCTTATATGGAAAAAAGCATTAAGCCAACAAGAAAAAAGAAGAGACAGAAAGGATTATGGGGATTCACACTAAATTATTAATACTAAAAATGGATCCAACAGTAGCCTTCTACACACAGGTGAATCTTCTGCTCATGGAAAAATATTGCTGTGAGTAGAAGATTTATTTTATTCGGAGATTTCTTTTAAGCAGAATGATGACTCTAAATTCAAACAAAGCCTTTTAAATTTTAATGCAGAATTTGCCTTACTACCTACAATTTTAAAACAAAACTTTTAAAATAATGAAGTATATGCCAGTCTTCCTAAAGAAAACATTTTATAATCTGCATAAGTAGTACAAACAAAGAAAAAATGCAACATACAGTTCATATAATAAATCTAAATTCTACATCAGCTAGGAAAGTATCTAACAAATTAATGGGTATTCTCGATTTAATGGCTTATCACATTCACACATATGTAATTTATAAGAGCTCATTGACACATTATGTTTTTGAATTGGCTTATTTTGGAGCTGAGAAAAAAGGTAGCGGCTACCCTAGGAAGCACCAGCTACTATTACCTCTACAGGTTTCTTGGGAAAGGAACCTATGTTCCTTTTAAAAAAGATATTAGAGCAAGGACTGGAGGACTTGAAAATCTACTCTTCTTCACTGAGGATTACATTTGAATTGGCCTTGCATTCCAGTCATATTAACAAACCTTGTTCTTGTTATCAAATCAAATCACTTGGATAACACTTGTGCATGGTGCTTGGTGTAGAAGCAAAACTAACATTAATAGTTCCTGCATGCTGAAAGTTGGCCTAGTCTCAGCAATGCCAAGAGGGTATTAGTTGTATGTACCATTGTGCCAGCAATGCCATCCTTGTGTCATATTTCAGTTTTAAGGCATGGTCTTCTTAAGTGGCCGTATCATACCTAAACCAACCTTAAAGGACTTGTCACCTGTAGTTACATGCATTCGGAGTTGCTTGACTCTTCTTTTACCATGAATGGAGCATGTTGTTAACAGAAGGAGATTCTTAGCTTCCAGAACATCCTGTTGCTCTTCCCAAATTGTTGTTAAAGCTTAATTGTCCATGCACAAGCTGCACATGGAAAACCTTTGTAGTGGTGTCTCTCTGAGGCGGAGCTGTTTCCTGCAGTGTCAGTAGACAATTCTGTAGTGTTAAGATTACAGTTGAGGGAAGGAGGGAAAATCCTTTAATTGTATAAAATCATCAGATTAAGCCTTACCCTCTATGTAGCTTGTGCAGTTAACTGAATCGTCTACTATCTGAAAACTAATGTTTTTACTAAGTACTTAGTGTACTAAGGACAAAAAGAGAGAAGACACACCTTTCCTTTCAGAATGAACAGATCCCAGGAACCTTGGGGACACTCTTTGGTTTCATACTGAACAAAATATCCCCTTGTTTCTTCAGAGAAACTGCTATATGAGACTTCTACTGTGTTAAATGTTTTTTTTGGGTGTGTGTGACTAAATTAGCTACTTCCATGAATTCAAGATAAAAGTTCGAGCTTCTGCTTTGGGGTTTTCTTTAACTCCTCCGCAGTTCAATTTTCTCAGATTTTTAGACCAGGAACTGAAGCTTTGATAATAGAAAATAAAAAAACCCAACCCAATAAAAAAACTCCGACCTCTGAGTGGTTAAAATGGCAGACAGGCATCTGGGAGACCAAGATTCAAGTATCTACTTTGCCATGTAGCCTTTCTTAGTAATCTTGAGTCCAGTCATGCATTCGCAGCCTAAACTACCACACAAGACTGTTGTAAGGAAAAAATGGAAGTGGAAAACCACATAAGCTGCTTTGGGTCCCCACTGAGGAGAAAGGTGGGGTATACATTAAATATATCAGTAGATAAAGCTTCAGAAGAACTCTAGAATCTACATACATCTATTTACATCAGGGTGGATAAAATGTAAAAAAAATAAAAATCTGATTTTTAAAAATTAAATCCGATTTTTAAAAAACCATATTTTTTGAGGAAAAATATACCTTAAAATAGTTTAAATAGTTTTCTGTTTGAGTCATTACAGTCTAAAGGTTATTCATGAAATAAGGATTAGTTTTTAATTATGTAGCATGAGACTGTATATTCTGCCTTCCTTGTCTGCCTCTCCAGGTATTTCCCAATCTAGAGCTGGGCAACCCTGTCTGCAGTAAAGTTCTCCACAGTCTTTATGAAGATCAATAGATTCACTCAATTAAATCCCACTGATATTTGTGTATAAAGCCCACTTCGACAAATTCACAAAGTTATCTCCTGTGTCATTTAAAAATTCCATACAATATGGAATTTTTACACACAAAGTGGAAGTGGTACATAGTGAGTGGAACTACATATTCTTATAATGGCAAGAAGAAGAAGAAGAGGAGGAGGAGGAGGAGGAGGAGGAGTGTATACCCCAGCTTTCTCTCCTGTAAAGAGACTCAAGGTGGCTTACAAGCTCCTTTCCCTTCCTCTCCCCACAACAGACACCCTTGTGAAGTAGGTGGAGCTGAGAGAGTTCAGAAGAACCATGACTAGCCCAAGGTCACCCAGCAGGAATGTAGGAGTGCAGAAACACATCTGCCACTCGGGTGGAGGAGTGGGGAATCAAACCCGGTTCTCCAGATTAGAATCCACATGCTCCTAACCACTACACCATGCTGGCTACAGTGTTAAAAAAGTGGGCCTCACCTTTGACAATAGAACAGCAAAGTACAAACTACCTAGCACGTTGTGCAGAATTTGTGTGAGTAGACACTGATGTCGAAACCCCTTCACAAACTACACACCATTGGAGATTAGATCTATTAGTACATCCTCAGGTAGAAAGAGAAATCTATTTTTATTCTTGTACTTATTCCTCAGAACGAAAAGTAATCACAGGCAACCAAAACAATGAACAGGGTTATGACCCTTGCCAGATGCTTAGAGATACAGTAAAAACAAAACAAGGAAGATAAATCAATTGGTCTTGGAGAGAACAGAGAGCAGACACAGTAAACAGTTTGTTCACACCTGTTGCTGACAAAAGGCCTACGATTTCTGTTTCACCAGTCCCTTAAGGAGGAAGTTGAAGTAATTGATGTGTTTAGTTTTCACCTGGGGGTGAGCAAAAACAATTCGTCCCTGTGATGATGACCAAGCATTAAACCTGTTTCAGTACAGTATCTTTTTCATGCTGCTTTCTGTTCTGCACAAGAGCATGGGGCCCCTTATATCAGATTCATGTAACAGGCTCTGGTTTGATAAAAATGTGTCATCTTACTTTGCATGGGTCTTCTGACAGCACTATTCCAAAATGTCATCATCCTAAAAAGACCTTTGAAGGAATTTAATGACAGCCATATAAAACCATGTCCAACTAATTGTCTTTCTAAAACACATTGGGGAAAATTTCACAATTTACGGAGCTAACCTGGTCAAATGCATCACCTCTTTTACATTGTTTCCTATAATGTAAACTAAATTTGGTTCAACATCAGTCTATGGCATTTTGTCCTGTCCATCAGGGAATTAATAACAAGTTGCTCATATCTGACTCTATGGCAGTCGTCTTGAATTTGTACTGCTTTTTCATCAGCTGTTATGTATATTAATCCCACTTCTCTTATTGACTTAAACACACATAAATAAGTACAAGGTTGCAAATAAACCTACCATTTTTCTGTTAGCTTTGTGCCTTTCTGTCACTCTAAATTTGAAATGAATCTTTTGTAGATACAGCCATGCATTCTGCCTGCTGCCTGACCCAGGTTTCCCTATGGTTGTTCTACCATTTTACTGGTGAAAGTTTTGTTTATCTGTGACTTATATATAGCATCAGTCAAAGAACCAGACTAAGGTTCCACAGATCATTTCTGAAGACACTGACCTCTCCAAAGTAAATTCTCTGCTGTCAATCTGATGAAACCAATGGAGGGTTGTACCAGTCACACCAAAGCCATGCTCCAACATGCTAGCAACTTAGCATGGTCCACTGAGTCAAAGGGATATAAGAAAATCAGCAGTGTGATGCATCTATTTGCAATGAAGATCATTTATCAGTGCTATTAAAGCAGTCTCTGTCCCATAATCAGTCTGAAAGCCACATGGAAAAGGAGATAATTTAAAATCAAAAGATACTTTTTTTGGTCATGACTGAATTGGCAAGCTGCAAAATAAATGGCACTTCAAATATATTTTTATAGTCCCTAACAACTGTGACTGTCAACACAAGATCCTTTTCACGGTCAATTCGCCACGCATTCTGGGAGACCTTGGGCCTGCAATTATTCCATTTCCTTCCTTGCAAATGCAATTTCCACTCAGTTTACTAGAATAAAAGGTAGACAAAAAAAGGTAGCAAAGGTAGCAGAATCTTCTCATTAACATTAGCCATCAAACGAGGCGGGATCCAAAGACAAACAATGCTACATTTCATGGGAAACAACTCAAACTGCCTTTATCATCTTGCCAGTGGATCAAAAAAACAAAGCAACACTGATGTCAAAGAAATGTAATTGGAAAATAGAAAAGTACAGATAATCTTTTGTCAAGGATGTATGAATGCATAAGTATGAGGGAGCAAGCAATGTGTGATTAGAGAGGGATCTGTTCTTTTTTTAAAAAAACCACAGCATTAATAAAAATATTAAAGCAAAAGAGAGGAAACCCGTCTATTCCTTTTCTACAAATGATAAAAGCACCAGTAAGAGAATAAGGTCGCCCACAAAACTAGATGTGAATTGAATTTCCACTTCATTTGTTAAGATTTAGCCCTTTGAACTATAAGATGCAAGCCTCTGGGAATAGGTTTCCTTTTTTTCCCTGACGGAACAGGAAATCAGAGGCTTAATTAACCATGATTATAACATTTTGCTGATCTGATTTGTCTCACTTATTTCCTTTTTTCTTCTAATGATAAACTACCTGACATCCTGGAAAGAAAACTGAACGAAAGGTTTAGGGTAGCTTAAAAAAAAACACCTTGAGAATTGTTGTAAAACAAACTGATCCTCAACCGGCTCCCTCTGAAGCAGGATTAACTCGGACGATTGAAAGGCACAGTAAACAAGAATGTACAGTCCATCAAGTAAAACTTTAGCTAACCAAACTGAGGATCTATTCAGCCAAACAAACCACTGATTTAAAGTCTTGATATCTTCAATCAATTCAAAAGTTTTCTACTGTTTAAAATATTCCTCCCATAGCTGAATGTTAGCCGGAGTGGTGGGGGTGGGTGGATGGGTGGATGGTAATGTACATGTGTCCTGGGAAATGCTTTGCCACTGATTACATATATTTTCAGTTAACATCTTGTTTGCAATAGAAAAAGTTAGATAAGTTGCAGTTCAAGAATATTCTAGAATTCTAAGAGCAGTAGCTATCATTTTGCTTTAAAAATAAGCTTCAGTATTTCCCCACATGAAATATATTGCGAAAAACTCAACACAAATAAAATATGACTTTTTCGCCATGCAGTTATAGTTGAGATGGGCCATTTCTGCACGGCACAATTATACTGCACGGCACAATAGACATCTAGCAGTCCAGGTCTATTTTATCCTGGTTTCTCCCTTCGTATAGCTGCCTGTTTCTGTGAAGGAATCCAGTGACGACTGGGAGGAAATAATCCAGTTTGTTTCGCAGGAGCCTGGGACTTTTGTATTTATACTGCAAGTATCTCCACGCATGCGCAAACATCCCTGCGTTCTGATCGGCTGTTGTTTTGGGCCGGCAGCTTCAATGAACATGGTAAGCAGCAGCAAAAAACAATGGGGCACAGCATCACATCACATTCCCACTCATGTTCTCATATTTTTGTGGAAAACGAGAGAAATTGTTTATCTCAGCAAAACCACAGCCTTGATTGAGAGGCTGTTTTTCTTTAAGAAAAAATCTGCTGTATAATGTTCTTCCCTTACCCTCTACAGCTGTGATAAGTTTGTTCATTATTCAGGGTCATTTTGACCCAGTAGGATAATTGTAACAGTGATATCCTATTGTTAATGGAAGTATTATCATCTGGCAATTGTTAAGCAATAATATTAGCAAGCCTATGGTATATTAGAATGATTTTATTGGCTGCTCTGTTCTATAATTGCCTTAACAATTGTAAGACGACTATTCATTGTTATTCCTGACTATCAGGGAATGGCTTCTTGTTGATTTGCGCCATACTTTAGAGCTAATCTTGCTGGTTTTCTTGCTGTATGAAATGTTATGTAAATATTAGCTTTTAAAAACATTATTGTTTTAGCTTATGCGTTTCTTTGACTGTAACCTGATAATTTATATATTATTTTTCTGCTGTTATGATGGTGATTATGATGGGTTGATAGCCTCTTAGTAAACTTAAAAAGATTTTTTATAAGAATTTTTCATGTCTGAGTGGATTTTTTTGTAAACCAAGCTGAACTCAAGTAAAACAAGACACCTTGTCTTGTGCTACACCCTCCCCCCGGTGATATGCCCTCTAATATTTGTCCCAAAGTACACATCTCCCTAGCTATGCACTACAAGCAACCATATATGTACAGAAAAAATGGGGACATTTTGGGACTCCACTCCTGATTAACCCAGGTGAAATGGAACCCGGTCAATACCATGAACAGAAAACGTGATTGGAGGAAGAGTGGGCTGCAACAGTTGGTAGCTCAGCAGAGTTGAGAACTGACATTACATCTGATAGGGAGATCGGGGGGGGGGGGGCAGTCAGGAGGCTGGGCAGGAAAAGGAAACTGGTTCTGCTCCCATGGTGTTTGCACCGTAGCAAGTTCAACACGGGATTTTTGAAAAAAATCGCCAAATTGATGATTTTTTAAAAAACCCAGGATGAGGAAAATATTGTGGGACAAGCCCGCTTTAGGACCTGGAACCATGTGAACTTCTTGCCCAAACCAGGATATTTACCTTGCTTAACCCGGAATATTTGGATCATGCAGAAATGACCATGGCTATCCTGTAGGGGTTTCGAGGCAAGAGGTGTTTTGCTGTTGCCTGCCTCTACATCATGCCCCTGGTACTCCTTGGAGGTTTCCCATCCAATTATTTGTCAGGGACAAAGCTAAGTGTGTGTGATTGGCCCAAGGACACCCAGCAAGTTTTCATGGCAGGGTGGGGTTTTGAACCTGAGTTCCCTTGATCTTGGTCCAGCACTGTAACAACTATGCCCATGTTGGCTTTCACTGACATATTATTTACCTGAAAATGTACTAAGTGATTTTGTCTGGTTTCAAATCTTTAAAATTAAGAAAAGCCAAGGAGAACACAAGAACACAAGAACAAGCCAGCTGGATCAGTCCAGAGTCCATCTAGTCCAGCTCTCTGCTACTCACAGTGGCCCACCAGGTGCCTTTGGGAGCTCACATGCAGGATGTGAAAGCAATGGCCTTCTGCGGCTGTTGCTCCCGAGCACCTGGACTGTTAAGGCATTTGAAATCTCAGATCAAGAGGATCAAGATTGGTAGCCATAAATCGACTTCTCCTCCATAAATCTGTCCAAGCCCCTTTTAAAGCTATCCAGGTTAGTGGCCATCACCACCTCCTGTGGCAGCATATTCCAAACACCAATCACACGTTGCGTGAAGAAGTGTTTCCTTTTATTAGTCCTAATTCTACCCGCCAGCATTTCCCCCTGGGAAATTCAGGATACATCAGCAAAAGATATTTAAAAATATATTTTCAGTATTCACAGACTAGATAGGCAAGTGCTTAAGGCCACTTGTTGCTATATGAACAATGGCCAAATTAGATGCAATGAGGAAACCACTTGGATGGAGTCATGTGGAGGGGTTTAAATTAATAAAAGCAGCAGTATGAGGGGAAATTAACCCTTTCCCTGTGGGCCATTTTCCTAATCGAAACTATCAATCAAAATTGATCATTTCTGTGATCTCTATAATTCCTCTAGGGCTGCTATTTGCCCTGTAGGAAAAACTGAAACAGCTGGGGCTGGTACTGAAATTTTTTAAAGTTACAAGGAAATAGTTACTTGCCCAATTCTGTCCTTGATTTGAAACTGCTACTTTCAGTTTAAAAAGATAGAGATCTATATGTGGAGCTCCATATGTGCATGGGGCTTCTTGCTGCACCGAGCTTCTCTTTCCTCTGGGGCAGGTTTTCATTTACACAGCTGTCCTCATGCTGCTGGGTCATGGATGAGCAAAGCCATGAGCAAAGCTGTCAGCCATTTCATCCCCCCCACTTCTTTGTTTTGAAAGGATTTCTTCCCCTTTTGCTAAGTCAAAGATTGTGTCTGCAGTTAGGAGCAAAACTCACTCCTAACAATGTATCTTTGCTTTAGAGTTTCACTTGCAAATACTTGCCGAAATAGACAAAGAGCACACAATCAGCTTGGCTGGGGTTTTTTTTTTTTTTTGCCCTAAGGTTAGTTTACTAATGCAAAGTGGGGGGGGGGGATCCTTTCAAAAACAGAGGAGGAGTGGAGGAAAAAATGGCTGATGGGGAGGAGCTTCAGCAGATTTGGGGAAAAGACAGGGGAAAGGTAAGTGTAAAATTCAAAGCACATGCTGCGGGGGGAAAATCCTTCAGATCAATTGAAGACAAATCTTGTGGCGAGCTGTAAGTGTCTAAATGGTCTCAATCTCCCATTAAGCTTTTAGAGTTTATCACACTTCCAACATACATTTAAGCTACAAGTTACCTAAGAACATCTCTCTCATGTACACAAAACAAGTTTAATGAACTGCAAATCTAGGGCATCCACCCAATTTGTTTTAAAAAAGGAAGATATAAAACAAACACAAAAAACAATGTCTATGTATGAACAAATATTTTGAAAAATAGCATTTGGGAAGTATTTTAGGTTGCTGTAGCTACTCCAAATGGTACCCAATGTTTTAGTAATGGTACCCGTCACCAGTATTATAAGGAGGAAGAAGAGAAAATACATGGGTACTGGAAACAAAGGGGGCAGGATGAGAGAAACACAGAAGTTGGAATGGAAGTGGGGGGGAATGCGGATTGAGTCACTGGGGAGATTTCTCCTCAGTGAGTCTTTATTGATTTCCACATCTGTGTATATACATAGGTTTATTGGTAACTTTATTATTATTATTTTCTCTCTTATTTACTTAAACTTATTTACTTTGCTCTCTTATTTGCTCTCTTTACTTATTTCCTCTCTTTCTTTTACACAGGTGCGCTTAAAATCAGTTATGAAACTTGATTCAGCAAAAGTAAGCAAAACTTAATTCTGGTAACGTCAACCTGCCTCCACAAGACAATTCATGCAAGGCGCAACCACATCAAAGTGTGAACACAAAGGATCATACAGCAGACACACGCCAAGGAAACAACTAGGCCTTGGTTCTCTTATGTGTCTCCCCTGAATGTTTACAGACATACCTTACCTCTTCACAATTTATGCATTCACTATGGCAAATAAATACTACTGTTCATGTAACAAACACATCTGCCAAGTGAAAAGATAATATGATGTAAGATGATAAGAATAATGGTGAAACTTGTATTCAAGGTCCAACAAAAGCCTTTCCAATTAATCGTTCTGGCAGTGCACCATACCCTGCAGATGCACACACAGGCTGACCATACCAATTTTTATACAACTTTCCCGCCAGCAAAAAGCACCCATCTTCTAAGAAATACCAATCCAGCCAGCGGGTAGACATAAGTGTTCGCATGAAAGCTGTGGTTTCCCATTGCTACAGTCAATTGCTACTATCAAGTGGAGGCTTGCCATTGCCCTCTATGGAGCTAATGAGGAGTTTGGTGTCTTTTGACTATTACAGATAAAATAGTTTAACTGCTGCAGTGCTCCTAGTACAAGTAGATATAAGAAAACACTTACTGAGTATTAACTCTGATGCTTGTTCCTTCAACCATTTTATGATGTCCATCAATTGACTCTGAGGGTTTGTGTCTGAATTCCATCTCCAGAATCTCCTTGGTCAATGCCGATTCTGTTCCAATAGAACCCAACACTGGCATGGATTTGGATTCAGAAGAAGCCAACATTCCACCAGGACCTTAAACCAAAAGAGCGGAGTGCTTTCATTATTTATGACAGATGCATTATGCTAATTCATGCACATAAACCCCAAAGGAGTACTGACTGATTGATCACTTTGCTATATAAAAGGTTTTTTAAATTCAAGAACATGTCATTTAGACACTTCCCTTCACTTATCTTTCAAAGGGCCAATGGAGAGAACACTCTTATCTGGATTGTTCCTCTACATGTGTTGAGGACTGTATCAAAGCTCGTTTACCTGTTCTATTTCTGGTACTACTGAACATCCACTTGTGGGTATAATGTCAGAAGAGTCACATAGATTTACACCAGCTCATTGTCCCAGACTGCATGGTTAATTCTCAGATTTTATCAGAGATACCAATATACAACCTGGTCCTATGCTTTTCTGAACATTATACTCAAGCATGGATATCTGTTGAAGGTAGTACTGAAGGTTGGACAGACATCCCCATATGGATTGTGTGGGAGGGTACATTCTCATACTCTGTCTTCTTTCGTAAGAGTATTGTGATATCTAGCTCAAGGTTCTATGTGAAAGTGTTCTGCATAGAAATTGGTTTTGCACCTACAACAGTTATAGGAACCATGAAGAAATGGCTTTTTCCACTTGAGGTTTGAAGGAAATGTTTGAACTATTTTTTTCTGGCTGGGCTGCAGGAATAAAGAAGTCAGTTCAATTGCTTTCCAGCCTTACCTCAGCCATCTTTTTATAAATGCTAATAGAGATAACAAGAGACAATGGGATGGGCCAAGCTCCCCCTCACCTTTTCCAAGCAGGGATCAGAGCCTCAGAAGTTCCAAAACACTAGAAAGGACTTCAGGAAGAAAACTCCTGGAGGCTTCAGAAAAAGGTAGTTTGACTTAGGCTGACCTGGTCAATGGGTGGAGAAAGGAAATGAATACCAGTCCTGAGAGCAATGAGGAAGTTTTATTTTGCTGTGTTTTTCAGAGGAGACAGGGGTCTTATTTGAGGTTTGGAGAAGACTGCCATTTTGACCTCCAGGGAGCAGGAGGAGCCTTCCAGGTAATGAAACTCTGTAGAGATCTCTAACATTCTAAGCTCAGGATCCTGTCCTATAATCTAATATCTAATAGGGCATGTAAAAAAGAGGTACAGAGGAATTTCATTTTTCTTATTTCTTTTGGATTTCTTGCTGAACCTGGTGCTGTGCTAAAAGTATGCTTGTAAACGTTTTCTTTTTAATAAATACTTTTTTGGATGCTGGTAGTGGTTCTCTGTATCACACAGATCACCACAGTCATGAACATGGGGTGCCAGGAGGGAGAAGACTGGCAAATAGGTATTCTTTCTTGGGATGCATCAGGCAGTAAGTTATTCCCGTGGGGCCCAGAAGTTGGGAAAGCGGAAGACACCAAGGTAAGGCCTCAAAGCTCGGAAGGAAAGCTGGGGGGTCCTGACCTGTGGGCAATTCCTACAATGGTCATGTGGTGGCAGCAATTATCTAAAGCACACACACACACACAGAGACAGAGACAGAGAGAGAGAGAGAAAGAGAGAGAGAGAGAGAGAGAAGTCCTTCCAGGAGGGGCTGGTAGATCCTTAGAGAGGATGGGGCGAAATAGGGCCTGCAGGTCAGACCAGGTCTATTCTACCACAGGAACAGTAAACAAAAACTTATCATCTAATAATTACAATAATCTGTTTGATTTTCAACAGGATCATTTATGCAAGTTGAAATGATATCTAGTTGTTTTTGCATCCCTGTCAAAGAAAAAATGTATTGGTTTGAAAGGATAACAATGGTTTCAGTGTCAGTTACTAAACTCCAGAGCAGAAGGTTGTCAAAAAAGACTTCACTTAACAACACTGTCGATGTTAGAGCATAGTGATTAAGAAAACATGGATCAACTGGGAGAGCAATCAAAGTTTCCCTGATGAATGAGGGCTGAAATGCTAAATATTTCAAAGGCTTTTAGTCTTTTGAAACAGCTTTGCAGATAAGATACAACTCAGTTGTAGGTCTTAAAATAATCATTGTAACTTACTGCTGCTGTCTTGCTCAGTTGTCACTTTTCTCAGCCTCAAGATTCTTTCTAATTCTGTTTCACTGCTGTCTGTTTCAAGGGATTTCAGGCTTCTTGAACTTGTAGATGTATTCAGTGTTTCCTATGGCAAAACATATTACTAAAAATGCAACAGCCAAGCTATGTCCAAGAAAGCAAAATTTGCCCTACTGCAATATCAGAGTGAATGGTTGTTCTGTTGTAGCTCCATTCTCTGGAGACTGAGGGCCAGTTCTAAGCTGAGATGAGCTACTCCGATTAAGTGCTAGGAAGGACAGATTTAAGTTAGGGAATCTGTGCCAAGGTCCTGGAGTTAATCATAACACAGTAACACTGAATAATCACACTGGTGGTGATTTTCAGTGAGGAGAGCCCATGAGGCAGTGAAGCTCCTGAAGGTGACGTGGTTGGTAAAACAGAGAAAGGATTGGATTTCCCGGAGAAAAACCACAAATCCTTCTCTGATAAGCACCTTGTGAGATAAACACTCTAGAGGAGAGACTGTCTTAGAGTTAGTGTTTGAAGAACTGTGTATTTCTACCTGAGGGTAGAAATTAATGTTTTGTTAGCACATTAACTAAAGAGCCAAATAAAAAAGTGAACATCTATCCTAGTGGGTCTTTAGTCTGTGGAGAATTTAAGTGACTGTAACAACTTGAAGGTACTAAAGATAGTGACCTGTGTGAATCTTCTATCAACTGTAAAAAGATACTGAAACAACCTGTAAAATAGTAACCTCTCAGAAACCAGCTTCTTGAATATAATTTCAACTTTATCATTTGCTAGAAAAATTTCCTGATTTATTTTTTGTACATAAAAACTTTTGATTCTTTGTTAACACTTTACAAGCCTCTGGTGCCACTTTATTTTTTTTCTGACAGAAGGAAAAATATTATTCTGGTGTCCCAACAGAGCTGTTATATTTCTGTTTGTAATGTGCCCAGTTTAACAATTAAAGACCATTTTTGCTGCTTAATTTAATTTATAAAAGTGGGAAAACACAAAGTGTACACACAAAGTGTAAATTACCACATTCATGCCACCACATTGCATACTAAAAAACAAAAGGGTGGCTCAGTCAAAGCATAACTGACTATTAGAATTTTGGAGGGAAAAATCTCAGGGTACGAGTCAGTGGAAAGATGCTTCAGGGCACAACTCCATCCCATCCTTCCTCTTGTCGTACCACACACAGCAACTGGCAGGAAATTTGGGGAGGCAGACATGGGGGACAGCGGTTGCAACCTCCTTTGCACCACTATGTCACTTGTGGGGAAAACCCAGCAGTGATGTAGGATAGTTCTAGGAATCCCAGCAATTCCAAGAGCTACCCTATGTCACCTCTGGGTTTTACCTGGATGAAACATAGCAATACACAGGACAACAATTCTGATTTCTTTTATTTTTTTTCCCCATCACCTCTTGGAAGGGCAACACGCAAGGATTGCTTTCACATCCTGCATGTGAGCTCCCAAAGGCATCTGGTGGGCCACTGCGAGTAGCAGAGTGCTGGACTAGATGGACTCTGGTCTGATCCAGTAGGTTCTTTCTTATGTTCTTATGATGGCTGCCAGCAGGAGGCCTCCCACCATAGCAGACCTGGCAGCCCTAGGCAGAAGAAATGTGAAGTCATCATTGGACTGTACCAAATCATGGTCACTTCCCATAGCTTTTGATAAGGTTGTAACAGAATCAGAGAGACAAGCTGTGCAAAGGACCTTTTAAGATCCTGCAAGATTCACTGGTTCCAGGTCTCCAGGTGATCCCAACTCAAAATCATCTCTGACGTCAATTCAGGCCTCTTGGAACATTATATGATGATTCTGTGTGGTTTGGCGGATCCCTCAAGCTCTACTGCCTATCAGAAGATTCCATTCTATTTCCCACTGACATAGCACAAGGATAGAGAGTGTGTACAAACAGCATTTCCTAGCACTGCACACATCAACATTGTTGGGAAGAAAACTGAAAGTGCAGCATGTAATTCTTAAAATTGGCATATCTTTCAAGACTAACAAAACAGCACTTAATTCTGGATGTTACATTCAATTATGTTCAATCCTGCATTTTGTTAATATTCTGAATTTAACTGAGTGTGTATATTATTAACAAGGAACTCCTTGGCATTGTATTTATGCTACAGATCTGGAAGCAGGGCAACTAGAATAAGCTGTTTTCTATCAAGCCTGAAATGGAACAAATTAATATCACTTTGTTTATAACAATTATATGGAGGTCTACAAGAAATGCATAATTAGCACAGTAACAATATGCATGTAAGCATTTAGTTTTACACCTCCCAATCCTATTTCTCCTGTCTCACTGTGTTAATGACTAGTCTTGAGACTACATTAGAAGTTGGATTTATAATATGCTTCCCATAATTCTAACAGTCAAAAGAATTTTAAGGAGCAGGTTAGCTCTTATTATGGTCGGTATTTAGGACCTGATGCTCTGATACGGTATTTAGGACCTGATGCTCTGATACGGTATTCAGTCCAAGTACAGTAGCGCTACTAACCTTCAGGTGGAGCTAAATATTCTCTAAGAATTACAACTGATCACCAGACTACAGAGAGAGTTCCCCAGAGGAAATGGCAGCTTTAAAGGGAAGACTCTATGACCTCACATCTCTGCTGAACTTCCTCTCCTCCCCAAACTCTGCTCTCCCCAGGTACAGCCCCCACCCCCAACTTAAAGTACAGATCATAGGAAATAAAAGCATTTGGTCTATCTAGTCTGCCCCCTCCCATCCTTACTTAAGGAATTAAAGGTGTGTATACTGTTCTCCATTGCATACTGTTCTCCCAACAACACATAGATCAATTGGATCAAGAGAGGGTGACTGGTCTAAGGCTACCTAGTAAGCTTCCTGGGGATTTGATACACCACAATGTATCTCATTCAGTGACTCTGGATGATTGCCTAAATCTATCTATCCTCTTTTCTCTAAGGCAATTTTTTAACCAAATATGCAAAGAAAATAGATGTTTTTTTCCTTACCAGAATTCCCTTTAGCTCTTTCACTGCACCCTCAGAGGCCTTGGGAACTTCTGGCTGTCATTAAACAAAAAAAATTAATATAATTTTTTTTGCAGACACCAAACAAAGTGTTTAAAAGCATATGAAATCATATTCTGGTGGAAAATTAAAAGCAGTGACACTCCACTACAAATAAACCCTGGTCTATACACATGGCAGAACATGACTGTAGTCTGGGCTATACTACATTTGTAATGCTCCTCCTACATAAAAAGAACTATAATCTACCTTCCATGCTAATTTTCCACTTAGCAAATTTATTAAGGTAAGGAAACTGAAAAATGTAAATCCACTTGTAGTACAATGTGGTACAGTCCATTTGACAGATCCCATCCCCCGGTCCAGCACTCTGCTACCTCATTACTACCTCATTGTAGTTCCAAGACCACAAAGTCTTGGAAATGACTTTGTTTCAAAGCAGATTGGGTTGGAGTAATACAAATAGAATGGATCTTAATAGCATAAAGCTATTTGGGGGCAAAAAAACAGAGAGCCCTTACTGTCCATGTATGACTCCATTTATTGGAGAGGTTGAGTGCATGGGACTGTTAGAAGATGCAACCACATATCTCAATGTAATATATAGTTGGCCTTAAGTCAGCAGAACTTGACAAATCCTTTTGACTATTCAGAGGCTTAAATAGGGTGGGGAGGCAAGTGTATCAAAGCCTTTTTCCTAGCCAGCCTGTGTTTCATTTGTAGGTGTTGCTTTCTGTTAATGCTAATTCTTGTGCACCATAAATGGGACAGGTCTAAAAGACATTGGAGAAAATTCTCCAACACATGCACAGTATTCTTTTCAGCAATTTTAGATGGCTACAAAAGGGAGAGGTCAAAGGTTGCCTTTGTCAGACTATCAAATCTCAAATTATGGTTGTAGTTACTTTAGTACAGGGGTAGGGAACCTTTAACACTCAAAGAGCCATTTGGATCTATTTTCCACGGGAAAATAAAACACTTGGAGCCGCAAATAATTTTTGACATTTAAAATAAAGATAACACTATATATATAGGGTTTTTTTTACCTTTTACTCCGCTCATTCTGAGAAGCGCATGGATGCGCCTCCATGGGGATAAAGCCAGCAGCTAAACCTTGCCTGTAGCCTTGGAAAGCATAGCCCAGCTCCAACAGAGGTGGTGAGAGGGCTCCCTTGGTGTGTCCCAGCCGACCATGGGCAGTTGGTGGATGGGGCCAGTGGCTCGGCTCATCGAGCCACAGTGCAAGGGCAGAAGAGCCGCATGCGGCTCTCGAGCCGCAGGTTCCCTACCCCTGCTTCAGTATAAAGATATTTCTTCTACTGCCATACTCACAATTTCCTGGTTCTATCTTCATCATACTGCAGGGGTTAGTTGGGGGAAGAGATTCTAGGGGTCAAGAGAGCTGAGCTTGCCTTGCAATTTGACTGCTTGGCTCTGAGTGGTGAAAGGGTGGCCTTTGAGGAAATCTTTTCCTGGATGCCTATGATGGGTCTCAATAGTCAAACACAAAGGATTCTGTCTCAAAAAAGTAATTACCTTGAGAATCTTCAGAGCCTGTCTATCAGAGAAGGACAGAGAATGGGCCTCAGAAATAAGAGAAATACATTGTTCAACATTTTCCACACAAAACCAATTCCCTCTCCTATACACAAATGTTAATTGAGGAGCTACTAATGACAAACCTTTCTCTTAGAATGGCTGGTCTGATTAACAGGTCTAAGGTGAATCCCTTTCTTAATCCTATCCATCATTTCTTCCACCGCTTGTCTCTTCAGGTCTATTTCTCCTGTTTCCAAACAAATACAGGTCAAATAAAAAACAGTGAAATTTCCTACCATTATAGAGCACACCCCTTTCCTTTTATTTGCCTTTCACCAGAATACTGGGGAATACAAAGAACATGGAGTGGGCAAACACTATGTTTTCAAAATACATCACAGGATAGATTGCAGAATCACAGATTTAAAAGGATCAAATGCTCTTCTACCTCCTCCTCCTGCTTTGTGGTGATGGCCTCCAGCCACCAGGGACAAGTGCCACTGAGGACACCATAAGTAGAAAGTGCCTGCAGTGTTGAGGAAGGGTTAAAAGGTGAAGGGCTCAATAGTTGGCTGTAACTATGGGAAGTGAAGGATAAACTTGGAGAAAATAGTTAGTTGGAGAAAACAGTTATACAATTTAATGTAGCTAGTAGCAGTTTTTACATAACCATTCATAGGAGGATTCTGCATAGGCCCAGGGAGTGGCGGAGCACTGGTGTGCATGACACTGGTGCAGCCCCAAGGCCCTTTTCACACAAGTGTGTGGGCAGCCATGGGGCAGCCATGGAGCAGTGCTTCTGCACCAGGTGCACCGCTTAAAAAAAACCTTACCTCCTCATCCCTGCGTAGTTCCGTCAGGACGAGGGGACATGCCCCCATGGCCCTGGCAATGGCCCAGGGGGTGGAGGGCAGGGGGCGTGTCCCCTCATCCAGATGAAGCTATGCAGGGATGAGGAGGTAAGTTGTTTTTAAAGCGGTGTGCCAGAAAACAGCAGCGTCCACCCGGTGCCAGGAGGACAACGCTGTTTTTCAATAGACTCGCTCATTTACCGAGTCAAGAAAACACCATTTGGGGGAGAAAGAGTGGTGCTGCCTCAATTTGGAGGCAGCAGCCGTGATAAGTCCCCCCCCCCCACACAGGTGTTTTACCAGGCCGACAACTGTGATTTTGGCCCGTGCAGAATCCACCATAGTGAGTTCCCTTCTTGCATAAAAAGAACCCTTTTAACTGAGTAAGAGAAGACATACTACTCTGATAGTCTGTGCAACTTCCTCTTATCTCCTAGAAGAGACAGATTGTCTTCATTCCATTGCTTATGACCTTTTTGTATATCTTGCCTTTTGCCTCTGTCCTACCTTGAGTACATGCCAAATGTGACCTTCTCTACAGCCCTTCCTTATGTACACATAGAGATAGTCTCAAAAGCTAGTTAGTAAAGCAGTGTAGAAATACACAAGGTATCAGTTACCACCATCCAGGAGATACCCACAAGGTATCAGTTACCACCATCCAGGAGATACCCAGAAGGACAGTGGGAAAATCATGGCCACTCATTGGGTATTAATGGGTGTCACTGATATGTGGGGAAAGGTCTATTGGCCATATGTTAATGTGATGCTGATGTCAAAGATTCTAAATCCATCCCAGACTATGCCTGGAATAGTGCCATGGACCTCTACTGGACAGGTACTTTCCTTAATCAATCAAACGGAAAAAATAAAGAGCTTGCTTCTGCTGAATTGCTGTTGAAAGTAACAATGTCCAATATGCAAATAACTAAGAAGATCCAGCAGGGAACAGGCAAGTGTCAGATAGGGCTGAAAAGTTAGAGACCTTTCCATCCTTTTGTGTGTCCTTGTCTGTCCTTAGATTAATAATCACAGTTCTAATCTCTTCTTTCTTTCCAAAGGTCTCTTTTCCTTTCTTCCTAGCTAGGAAGATAGCTGAAGGCTATGCCTGTAAAGAGACCTGCTCTTTTATAGGATTGCAAAAAAGGAAGGTTTCTTCAGAGTGTTGGTTCCCAAGGAGAGGATGCAAATGATTTCAAAGAAAAAAAATAGAAATAAGCTGCATACAATATATTAACAGACTCCTTCTACAAAATGAAATTAAAATAACAGCTTAACCTCCTTCTCCACTACTTTTGCCCCAATTTTAACCTTAGTAATTCAAGGCCAACCTCAGCAGAAAGATCTGCCCGTGCTTACAGCAGACATTTGGGTAGAACACTGAAATAAGTACAGTTTGCAGCTGAGCAACACACTAAATGATATGTATTTTTCACACAGATGGAATATATAACTTTTGGTTGATATCAAATATTGAAATAAGTCCTACACGAGACTGTGAAGTGAAGATACACTTAATATCACTTAACACAGATCAAGTCTCCATGACTGTCCTCAACAACTTTGTTCTCGTTACAGCCATGCTGGTTAAGAAACATGGAACTTCCAATCCTTCCAGCATAGGTCTATGGGTGAAGTGGGAATATGAATCTTCCACAATATCAAACACATTGTACCAAATTGTGAAAAAGGACAAATGAACTAAGCCCATGAAAACAGTGCTACCCTGAACCCTATAACCTAAGAAATCTAGATTCAAATTATGCTATTAACAATGAACTCACAGGCTGTCTGTGGAGCAAATGCTATCTATTGGGCTTAGTTCTCCACCTCTAAAATGTGAACATCAATCTGAAAAGGGTAGTTACAAACCTGAACTATCAACCATAATCAAGAGCCTTCCACACTAGAAATATCACAGTGATACACTGGAAACAACTTGAGCTATTTTTCATTGTAAAAAAAAAGAGAGAGTAAATCTCTGTATTACACGCAAGTCTTAAAAGCCATTTCTCAAATGAAGGCAAAAAACTTCGTAAGAGTGTGTTTATGTTCAAGGAAAGAGGGATAAAGCCATTGAATTATAGCATGGCAATTAATGATACGAGACTTAAAAATTCTGGGCCATGTTATTCTGACCTAGTTACCATAAATCTCTTTACTTCTCAGTCTCTTTCATAATATTGATGATTTATAGAAAAGTGTTTGCCTGGCAAACTAAAACCTGACTTTAAACAGGTGTGCAATACAGACAATCTGTTTCAAACATAAATGCCTATTTTGTGTGCAAAGAATAGAAACTATGGATTTTGAGCTCTTAATGAACATACACAGCATGCTGGAAAGCTATATACAATGCTTGGAGCAAGAGACAGCAGTTGAAATTTTAATAACACTTACCAACAAGCAGTTTACTTTGAGGGTTAGGGAAGGTGAGAGCTGTTCAAAACTACACCTTAAAGAACAGTCCGCCAGTCACATTAAACAAAACAACAATAAATCTGCATGGTCTAAGCTCACAGAAAATTTCAGGAAGGTCACTAGAGATCTGCATGCTGAGGACTACAGTACTAGTGGGTACAGTTCCTATTCTATTCTATCAATCCCAAGCAGTTCTATTTAGAATCCTAGTCAGGACTAAGCCCAATCCTGTAGAATTTCCAAATATTTACTCTTCATGACTGTTTCCTATGTCTATATAAGAAAATACTATTGGTCCAGGATAAAGTCACGCTGCAGAATGGCCTATTCAACTCAGTTCTGGCCAGCAGTGCCAGCAAAAGGTAACAACTCACTTGTTGCCTCCTCCTGTACTGCTGCCCAGAATATAAGAAACACCCTGTTAGATCAGATCAGTTGTCCATTTAGTCCAGCACTGTTCCACACAATGACTAAACAATACTTCCAGATGGCCAAAACCCAGGACATAAGAGACAGAGGTTTTCCTCTGATGTTGCATCTTAGTGCTGGTATTCAGAGGCTTGCTACATCTAAATATGAAGCCTCCTTTTATTCCTTAAGACTAGTACTACCATGGATGGAACAATTCTCCATTAATTATCTAAATAATCAGTGTAACATTTGTTACTTTCCGATCCTTTGGTACTGAGGTCACACTTTGTGGTAAGTTACATATGTTGGCTAAAAGATCAATTTTACCTTTGAGTTCCTGAAGAACCGTCAGGTGTAATGTCATCTGGACATGGGCATTGATCTGTTATATATTTTATCTGAGATTTAGGTTATGAGGTTTTCATAAGCTTCCAATAAACCTGGACAGATATGAGTTGAGTCTCCCTTTTGGATTCCTTTCAACTAGCCACAGATGAGACCTGTCACTGTGACCAGGGCCTGCTACAGAGATGTTCTATTAGGCCCACCATTGAGGCAGCAACGGTTCAAGCTTGTTGGCCTCTTTAGCACTACCTCTATTTGTTGGCTGCTTTCAGTTTTTATTCATTTAGATGTTATTTGTTAATTCTCGTTAAGCTTTTTGCATGTGTTCCTTGTGTTTTTCTTATGTTTCTTTTCTACTTTCCCTCCTTCCCTGACTGTTTCCCACTAGAGTTTAGATTTTATTGAGGATTTCATGGAGATTTAAAGTTAGACTTTTAATGATAGTGATATTTGTTACAGATTTATATGTATTGTTTTAACCATGTTGTGACCTGCCCTGAGCCTGACTGTAGCCGGGCAAGGGCAGGCTATAAGTGCAATAAATGAAAGGAAAGGAAATGTTGAGGTCCAATAACCCAATCTGAAAAGGACTGTTCTTAAAATGGAAGGTTTATTTAAACTTACTGCCTAGAATGCAAAGGCACTATTTAAATACTCTTGACAAAGCTGCTCTCCAGTAAATCAGCTTATAGTTGGAACTAAAGCATGCATGTCTCAATACCTTCACTATTTTATTATTCCTAGATTGAGACACGCCCTTACCATGGCTAGGTTTAATGTAGTCCCATCTACCTTACAAGTTGGCAGATACCAAAGAGTTCCTAAATCTGAAAGATTTTGTCAACGTAATACTGGGCAAGTAGAAACATTGTTCTACTGCTCAAAAAAGGCACACATAAGGGCAAAATACTGGGCACAACTCTTTGTACAATGTGATGGTTTAGCAGATGAACAGCAACTAAAATTTTTCCTGGACAATTCAGATGTGGATTATTCTGAGTCAGTTGCAAAATTTCTATTCGAGATAATTGATGATTTTAAATAAGTTTATTAGTTGTTCTGTTTTATTGTATTTCATGTTGTAACTTTATGTTTAACTAGTGGGGCCCGGCCACACGTTGCTGTGGCAATTGTCCTTCTCATCACAATCTGCAACCCACACAGATGTCCATGCAGGCCCAATGATCTCTAGCATAGCCTTTTGGGAGCAGCAGTGGCATAGTGGCTAAGAGCAGGTGAACTCTGATCTGGAGGAACTGGGTTTGATTCCCAGCTCCGCAGCTTGAGTTGTGGAGGCTTATCTGGGGAATTCAGATTAGCCTGTGCACTCCCACACACACCAGCTGTGTGACCTTGGGATAGTCACAGATTTTCGGAGCTCTCTCAGCCCCACCCACCTCTCAGGGTGTTTGTTGTGAGGGATGAAGGGCAAGGAGGTTGTAAGCCCCTTTGAGTCTCCTACAGGAGAAAAAGGGGGGATATAAATCCAAACTATTACTACAACTCCTCCTCCTCCTCTTCTTCTTCTTCCTCTTCCTCTTCTGGGGTGGTCAAATGGAATCCCTCTTTCCCTTTTCAATTCACATTATTATATGGTGCTGCCTTGGTTTTTAGTATAAAGTAACCCTTTCCATTCCACAACGGAACTGTCCAGAGTGCGAATCCTGCTGTCCATGAGGCTGGTTGACACGCACATTCCTGGCTTGGGTAAGGCAGAACTGGGGCAAGCAGGCTATCCCAGTCAGGCAGCAGAGGCAGGGTGGTGAGGCGCTCCCTGGGTTTTTAAAGGGCCACGTGCAAAATAAGCAGAGGAAGTAGTGTTGGTTTGCCCCCACCCCATGGATGTTCTTAGAAGAAAAAGGCAAACTCCAGCTTGCTTTTAGTAAAAGAGAGCTGTGGCGAATATGAGTGAGGAAGTGGGCCAAGTGGTGGTGGTTGGATGTGAGGGAGGGCAGAGTGAGGTGAGTGAGGATGAGCTGATGTGGATGAGAGTATGTGTGTTGTGTGGTAGCAGTGGGTGAGGCACAGAGAGTGAAAGTTACCTGCGTGGGGGGGGGGAACCCCACCTGACGTCTCACACGGCAAAGTGTGTATGTGTTTCACTTCCACTGGTATTACCTAACAGTATTACCTATTTACTGTTTTTACTGCTCATCTCCGGCCATCTGCACGAACATTCTAAGCCCTCATACCCATCCCTCAGGCCACAGACAGACAGGCTGCACGAACATTCTAAGGGTGACAGTTAAACCCAGCCAGCTTCATGGCCTGGTGCGCCAGGAAAAAGATGTTTTACCTGGCTCAGGTATGGACTTTTGGTGATGTGAAGGTCCGATTACCTGCCCGCAACAGGGAGGGATGTCATGTTAAAATTTGGGGGCGATCCGTCCAGCCGTTTCGGCATTAGGGAGTCACCAACAAAAGGATGGTTAGCTTTTTATATATATAGATGTATATGCCAATAAAGGCTATGTATGTATGTATATGCACTTTTGACAAAGGATTCATTTCACTGGAGAGAGAATAAGGAGTACCTGATTCTTGTAGAGATGCCTTTTCTTTCTTGGCTGTGCTGCTGTTTGAATGAGATTTCTTACGAATCATTGACATGAGGGACCTTTCACAAAGTTAAAAGACACAATCAGTAAAAAAAATTTCTTGAGGGCAACAACTGCATTTTCAGACCCTGCTTTAGACCTTTAGGGTCCATATTTCCCATTAATGTGAGAAGAACACAAGGCCACAAACAAGACTGGGACCTGTTCATATGACATTTATTGTAAAAGGAGCCAGAGTTCCTGATGAACAGCTCATTCTCTTATTGACAATAGAGTCAATAAGCAGAGACAGAAAAGTCACACCTCCTCTAAAAACACACACACAACCACCCAACATATTATTTATTTCTCTATTGCTGTTGACAAGGCACAGTTCAAAACACTCAAGATCTGAATATTAAAAGGGTAACACAGCACTGTGACATGTGTGACAAATAAAGCCTTCTCACACAATAAAAAAATTGAAGGGTTAGAAATGTTAACATGACGCATTACTCTCCAGAGAACAATACTTCGCAGCAGGGTGCCTCTATAGCGTCCCCTTGTTTCCACAGTATGCATTTGGTGGAAAGAGGCTACTGGTAAACAAACAAAACAAGAATGGCATATAAGAAATTCTCACAGTATCTGTTCTTTCTACAAATCTCCAAACCATAATATTAATTTTAAAGAGGTACTGCCAAGTCAATATTTGACCAAATATGAGGGGTTTGTTGTCATTTCTTTCTTCGATAAAAAGCTTTTAAAATGCCTCAAAGAACAAAAGCTATTATTATGTATTTGTACCAAGATGCCATGAGCACCTTTTAGAATGCAAAATAACAGGCAAATGAATAAATAAATTCAGTGATCTTGAAGCAACCACTATGACTGCTTATAATGCTAGAGGGTAAGCATATTTTAGAACTGCAAGAACTCTTCCGATGTGTAAAAGCTAACCTGTGTGACTTGTCACATGCTGATTAAATAGAAATTGACCAATTTTTATTCTCTTTTATTCTCTTTAAAGGCTCTTTCTACACATTCAGACAGTTTGGTTAACCATATGCTAGCCTTTGTGCAAAATTCAAACACCTGATCCGGTGACAATAGCACAATAGCACATTCCATGTATAATGAATATGGAGGAATAGCCACAATGCAGTCTCACTTGTTATTTATGCACATAGCTTCCAACAAATTAACACCTTTCCCACAAACAAGCAAAAATAGCATAAAAATGGCAAGGCAGTGATAGTCTTCCTGCTTTTAAAAAAAGTTTTCCCAGCCTTGCCAATAAGTTCATATATATTACTTGTTCACAACATACACTGGGACATCTTCATTTATACTTGTAAATCAGCTATGGCACATAGATAGCCTGAACAAATTTGATGAAACCAAACCCAAATTCTCTTCCAGATGGCAACAGCATTTTTGTCAGGAAGCAATCATTCCTTCTAACAACTTCCTTTTTGCAGCTTTCAACATTCTATGCTTCCTGAAGCATATTGTCAGGATTTTTAAAAACCTTGCTTTCTTTTTATGTAACAATGTACAATTCTGCTTGGGACTACCCAGTAAGCAGAAACCTCTGTCTCATTTGTGGGTAGTGTGTGGGTTTTCTACTTTCATCTTTATTATGAGTCAATAGGCTGACCACTAGCATGGGCTGGCTCTGTGATTGCGGTAGCTGGGGGGGGGGGGTGAGAACTAGGTGCAAGCATAAAAAGAGAAGCCCTTGTGCCCCTAGTTTCTTCTTCCATTTGCACCAGACACATCTGCTGCATTCAACAACCTTCGTGGCTATTTCCTGTTGACTTGGAGAACTTTGGCAAGTCTCCTGTGGTGTCAGGAGGACAAGTGTCTCTGGATAGTTGAGAATTCAGCTTGCATGATCAGACTTGTTTGGCTTTGGGAATTCCTGGGTCTTATCAGCTTTGGTGGGCAGTTTTGGAAAGAAGGAAAGAGCAGGCAGGCTTCAGGCTTTCTCACACACACACACTGCTCCCCTTGTGGTTTCTCTGAGGCATTGGGAGCAGCAAGCCTCTGGGGGGTCTAATCAGATGGCCATTCAGCTTGGGGGACTAGTCTTGCCAGTGATGGTTGACTCCCAGCTTATATGAGCGTGCTTCCTGCGGCTTGCTTCCTCCTGCTGGGCACTTGAGAGGCTTAGTGTGTTTAGTGGTGGTGGATCACAGCAGCTTCGAAAGGGCCATGTTGGATCAGAGTCTATGCCTCAGTAGTCAAGTCAAGTCAAGTATTTATTGTTTGAGCCATTGGCTATAACAATACAGAAATACATGATATGCCTCAGTATGCCCCACCACTTCCACAGATGTTATGGGGTTTTCCCCTAAGCAGATCAAAGCCATTTGTTGCTAGTGTTCCCCCGCCTACAAGGCTTATGTTTGGCCAACCTTGTATGCTAATATAGTCTTTCTTCTAGTTTTCCAAGGTTTGCATAGGAGGAGCCTTAGCAGGGGGCATAGCATCATCTTTTTGGCTGAAGGTTATGCTGCATCTTCTGGTTAGGGTGGCAACTTGGACCTTGGAGGCTGAATGGACATCTCTTGGGCTGGACATTGAAGAATGCAATGGGATGCACTCTTCCTCAGAATCATGGCTGAGGTTTTCTGGTCAGGCCTGCCCCAGGCTGTGGTCATCCAGCTTGGCGAGAATGACCTCCCTGCTCCGAAAGGTGTGCTACTTTCAATTGGATGATTGAGGACCTCCAGACACTGGTTCACAAACTACCGGCTGCAATGTTATTCTAGTTTAGTTTGCTATAATGGAAAGTTTGGATGGGAGCCCTTCAGCTGGACAGAGTCAATCTGGCCAGAAAGAAAGACAGTCTTGTGGTTTGTAATATCTGCCAGCGGCAGGGTGATAGCTCACCCTGTCATTTCCTTCTGAAAGTTGGGCCTGTATTGTCCCAATGGGGTATATCTTTTGGAATGGGGTCTGATGTATAACTCAATGGGATCCAGCATTTGCTGGCCAATTGGTTGCTGGCTTAGGAGCTTTGGTGGGAGCAGGGTGTACTGGGCATAGGTGAGCCTTTTGGGGGAGGCACTGCCTGCGTGCCTGCTTCTCCATCAACTGGGCCTCCATAAGGGGCCTGGGGGTCATAGCAGGCCACTAGCTGCATAACAAGGCATGGGAAGGTGGCTGGCCTACACTGCCTACTGGCAAGGGGAGTGTCAGGAAGAGGCCAGAGCCCACATGACCTCCCTGCCACTTGCCATCCCACTGGGTTTTCTCAAGCAGGTTTGTGAGGGTTGACGGCTTTCTGCTGGCAGACTTGCACAGTCTGGATCCATCCCAACACCGAGACTTTGCTCCTATGTTTTATATTACATTGATTCTGTTCTTTCATTAAACAAGCTATGACTACCTTATTTTACCTACAGAATGTCCCTGTGTCTGATTTGATAGTCTTTCCCCTTCTCTTGCCATAAATGTGATACCTTGGGACAAAGAATCGAATTTCAAGTTTTTTAAAAGCATTTCTTCACTATATTCAAGCAGAAAGGCTCTGGAATTTGCCAGTTTCTCATTGCCTGATACCAGTCTAGCTGAAACCAGAGTTTCACTGCAACAGTTATCCTGATTGCATAGTTGCAGAATACACAAAACTCTTTCAGATCACATATTAAACTGTAACTGTCACTTACAACTGTAATTTTAGCAACAAAGCTAAAATTACAATTTTATTATTACACATAATAAAAACAAACACTTTGGAGTATAGACTACTGAGTCTAACATTATTATTCTGGACTGATTTTGTGAAAAGAAATTTCGTCAATGTATGGCAGCAGTTTGGGTGGTAACTAGAGCAATATGATTTGATCATCTTGACACAAGCTTACTAAATTAACTGGCCTTAAGTAGTTTAAATCTGAGCAGCACATATTTTGCTTAAGCAAAGAACCGGAAATTTCAGTATATACTTACTTTATTGGATTTGGAGGAGGAGGAAGTGGAGGTGGCAATGGAGGAGGTGGAGGTGGGATTACATTTTCTGACTGGTGTATCCTTTTTTGAAGTTCATCAACTGTGCAAAGAAACTAAAATACTGTTAATCCCTCATTAAAATACTGTTGCATCCATGAAAACAGAGTTAAGCCATTCCTTTAACAGAAAATTTATGTCTACTAATATGCTAAGATAGCGCAACTCCAGCTGATGTTCCCTTTTCTATTATTTCTCCAACCTCATAGTTTGTCACCAAAACCAGGTAAGTGAAAAGTTTTTATCTTATAGAAAATAACTGTTAATTAAAAAGGGATCTATCCAAAGTACCATGAGGGGTGCTCCACATACAGAACTTCCCTGCCCCCTTGGTCCACAGTACCCCTGAAATCAAGGTCCTCTAAGAATAAAACTGGATAAAATGTCTATATTTGTGGTAGGAAGGGAAAATCCATAACAAAATCTGTCATTTTTGCAACTGATATATCTGGCAATAGACATCTAAAGTAGCTTTTGGAAATAATAATTATCTGTTTGCATCCAGAGCCCTCCGGGGGTGGGTGGTATAAAGTCGAATAAATAAATTTAGTAAGTGACTAATAACCTTAGAGATACTTTTAAAATTTTTCTTTTCTGAAGAGCAAGAATGACAGAGTTACAAAAAAATGAGACCTACAAAAATTTGATCTAGAATATGCTTTCATGAATTAGAGTCTATTTCTTCAGATCCATTATTTTCATCTGAAAAGGTGAGCTTTAGGTTGGAAAATGTTTGTTAGTCTTTAAAATGCTTCTAGGCTCCTCTTTATTTTATTTTTTAAGACTCTGCTTCAGTAGACATATTACTGCTTCCAAATCCTGGAAGAACTCTCAGTGGAATCTTATCACTTTTTCATAAAGTAAACAACCATTATTTGTTAGTATTCAAGTAACAGCTGAATACCAGACATTAAAAGATGTTATCAAGGTGAAATTTAGTCAATACGTATACTCAGATCCCACAGTGGTCCCTTAGCAAATCCCCTTGGTAATTTCTATAGGTTTTCCAGTTACTTTACAAGCCTGTGATTAAATTAACACACAACACTGTAAAACAGTTGTAGGACCTTGCACAAAGGCATTAGTATGTTTTTCTTTTGACATTTTCCATCCACATAATCCAGCTGCTTTAGGATAGTTAAACAGTACTTCCCCTGCTGGTAACTGTATTTTGAATTTATTAAGAAATGGCAATCTTAGATAAAGAGTGGTAAATTACAGTTTTTAGCAGTTAATAGGTATGATGCTGTAAGCTGGTCAGGCACCATTCTGGCAAATAAGTCTTTGGTAACAACTAAATTACAGTAGTTACTCCATACTGTATGTACTCTAAGTGATTTTATCAGTGTTCCTGATGTCTTGCTTTAGCCTATAAACTGGACAGATAATAGCCAGCAAGTCAGACAGTTTCTACAGTCAGATAGTAAGGGGTAAATGCTTAGCCTGATGTGTAGAGAATTAACCACACAGCTCCCATGGATTTTAGCCATTAACACCCATGGGAGCTGCAGCATTAATTCCTTCTGCATAGCTGTCAACACAGCATTTACTTTTTAAATGTCAATCACATAAGGGCCAATAACACAAGCCAGAAAAAAAACTTCACATCGTGGGAGTTGTTGCCTCCCGACTCACTGTGAAGGGGCTAAATCGTTTCTTTGAATATACTAATAATGCAATATCTAAAATGTCTGTGTGGATTCTTTTAATCCCTTCCTGACTTTTACATTTGGAATCATTCCAACCTAGGAAAGTACAAAAGACTTTTCCCTTTAAGTAGTTATTATGGCATGATAAATCTCCACTATTTGTCAAGACATTTGCCAAAACATCATGAAGTTTGATTTCCAAAATCTTCAAAACTGTGAAAGATCATAGTATTTACCGAGGTCTAGAAATAAACTTTTTGTACACGTGAACAAGAAATTTGGAATTATCAAAAAAAATCTCATTTTACAAAACAAAAGGATGTATTGAAGCTGTAGCCTGGAGATTCCAACTGAATCACAGAATTCCATATTATAAAATAAGGTGGAAGCCTATTAAAAGTAAAGTAATGAGTGAATGGTCCTGGATGGATTTCAAGGATGTGTGATTTAAGCCTGCATCCATTATACTGAAATGAAACAGCCAATAAGAACATTACCTGAATGTTTTAGGTTTTTAACTTTTTCTTCAGAACTCTGATATTTTCCCTCCAGTTCCTTTTTATCTTCTTCTAAAAGTTCCAGCTGCTGTTTGAGAGATTTAATTTCCTTGCGTAAGCCTTCATTTTCTAGTTGCTCCTCTAATTCTTTAACCTGACATTGACAATATACAATTAGAATGAGATACATAATTTTCTGTCCAAACAACCCATGCAACAAAACAACCACACCAGGTTAAACCAAGGGCTTCTCAAACCCAGTATTTGGGCTTCTGATAATAGCAAGGTCTGAATCTTTAAGAATGTTGGGATAAGCGAATTTTGCATGTCTGGGCAATGGGGGGGGCACTATGTGTCTCTAAGATGTTCTACTGTTTGTTCTACATATCTAGGCTCCGCCCACCAACTCCTCCTTCTTCACCCTGCAGCCATTTTCTTTCTTCTTCTCCTTTGTACCAAGTACAATGGTAATGGCTACCTGCTCCTGCTGGGGTTTTCCCACAGAAGTATATCACATTCGCACATACATGATGGCGTGTTAGAATGCCCACTTGTTACAAGGAAGTTATCTCTTTAAGGTTTCTATCTATCTACTTTTCACCTGGAACAATGACTGTGATCCAAAGTTACTTGAAATAAATGTAAGTTTTTCTTTTTGCATATATTTGTTTGGAAGAGCTTCTTTACTGCACTCACACACAGGACTGGGCTGATCCATAACCAACCAAAATCTCAACAAAGAAAGTGAATGTTACAGTAATAGAGTACTCTGTAGTTATTCAATCCTTGCACCTTGGAGTTCAAGGTTAATGGACATGCTAAGAGCAAAGCAGCATTGGCTTAGCTATTTTATTTGATAGTTGATGATATTTCCACTCGTAGAAGCATCAGACACTTCACACAATCTTGGTTTTTCTCAACAACTTTAGTCTCCAAAAAGTATAACACTGTATGTTCATTTTGTAAATCTGAATGCTTGCTTTAGTACCTATGTTCTATTTTACTCTGGCTGTGCAATCTGGGCTTTGTTTTTTATATAATGAAAAAAGCATGGATGGGGCACTGGCAATTAGAAAGCAAAAAAGAATTGGGAATCATGGGAGACTGTGTGGAAGAGAACCTCATTCTGATTCAGCCTGTAGAAACTGCCTATTCATTCTGGACAAAATGTCATCTTCTTTAAACGAAAGGTCACATTCTTGGGATTCTGCTCAAGTTACCACATTCTGTGCTGAAGCATTTTTTAAAAAAACTGTGAACGGAGTGAATTCATGGAAAGGATTTTGACCACTATCTTCTACTAAGGGGAAGTTGGCAAAAATCCCTTCTGTGAATTCATTTTGTTTGTGGTTTGCTAGGATCCAATTCAAGTGCTGTATGCTTCAACTTTTGGATTATCTTGGCCACATCTACAACTGACAACAGTATCATGTTAATTTCCAGATACATCTTCTAGTTCTAGTTGCACCTGTTTTTACAATACAGCCTAGCTTTGTGCATTAATGGTCAATTTTAGTATAAGAAAAACATTGCCTGTTAGGAGTAATGGAGCTCTCATCATTTAGTTGGTACTGAAGATTATGATGTTTTCAGTTTTACAAAACATTTCCAAAATTGAAATGTCTAAAGAGGATTTTTAAAAGAATGTGTGTTCTTTTAAAAATGAAATGCTAATGTAAGTTATTAAATGCCTGCATCTGTTACAAGTTATTATTCACATATACTTTTTCCCTAATCCCTGCTGCTTGCAATGGGTGAATTATAGAACACTTGAGCTGAAGTGCTGAGAAACAGCAAAATAAAGACTTCTTTGCCCTTTAATATATACAATTTGGTCAAATCTAGAAAACCATCCTTTCTCAAAAGCAGGCAATTACTTCCAGTATACACATACACACATTATTTATTTAGACTATTTCTATGCCACTTCTTCAGAGTCCTGCTTGAGATCATTTATGATTAAAAATCACAATATATAAAAATCCTTTAGATATAATCAGAAAAAAATTATCTGTAGAACAGGGGAACAGTTAAAATGCTGATAAGATAAACATATAAGTATGTTTTAGAAGTGCTTTCATTTTGTGAAATAGGAAAATTAACATTGATTAATTTTAACAATTATTATCCATTTTTATAAAAAAAATACCAAATTAATTCCTTCCAGCAAATTATATTGCTGAAATCTTCACTTCTGATTAACATCAGCATGAATCTACTAGATTTATCACTATCAATGTATCTAATAATCAGTGCGGCCAAATCTGTGAATATTCATATTTAGCAAATTAAAGCAGGTTTCCAGAAAAATATTAAAACTTTAAAAAGGGTTCTCCTCCACCAAACCACCCCCCTTAAACAAAGAGTAGTTGTCTGTGTGCATACAACTGTCTCCTGGGAGCTTCCGCCTTTGAACAAAAGGGGTGAAGAAAAGTTGGAGTGGTCCTGTATGTGAGGTGAGGTTTAGCTTGACTGGAAATTCTGGATCAGATGCTTAACAGCCCAGTGGAACGTATTGGGTGAGGATAAGGGAGGAAAGGACAAACAATATTGTAGATGGAATCTGCTATAGACCACCTAACCAGGGTGAGGAGGCAGGTGCTGACCTTCTTAAACAGCTTGACAGTGTATCCAAACAACCTGTAAGCTACCTGTGAGCAGTCACTGTGATGCAGAAGCAAACAAGGCTAATGTGTAGTGTCTTGGGATGTATCAACAGAGGAACAGCATCACAAGATGTTAAGAACATAAGAACATAAGAACTAGCCTGCTGGATCAGACCAGAGTCCATCTAGTCCAGCACTCTGCTACTCGCAGTGGCCCACCAGGTGCATTTGGGAGCTCACATGCAGGAGGTGAAAGCAATGGCCTTCTGCAGCTGCTGTTCCCGAGTAGCCTCTCTATATACTATGTTGTAGCCTCTCTATATACCACATTGGTCATGTCGCATATGGAGTACTGTGACCAATGTAATCGAAAATGGATTTAAATTAAAGGTGTAGAGGTACCAGATGGATATTAGGATTTCTTTTTATACTAACAGTAGTTCAGCAATAGAACTGGCTGTCTAGTGAACTCCACCTCACTGGCAGTCTTCAAGCAACAGCTGGACAAAAATTGTTAGGGATGCATTAGACTCATCCTGAATTGAGCAGGGGATGGGCCTGGATAACCTGTATAGTTCCTTCCAACTCTATGATCCCATGCCTGCCACTGAGGTGGCTTGCTTAGAGGCATACAGGTGTCTAGGCAAGGAGGAGCTGAACCCTCTGACATTCCCATGCTAAAACCTCTGAAAAGTCAGAAGTACTAGAAGCTAGTAGGTGAGTTAGAAGGATGGAGAGCCTCTGCTACTGAAGCTATAGTGGTGGATATAGGCAGATCAGTGAGAAGGAGGCACAGCCTCCGCTGCCCCCTGCCAAAACCAGTGCTGAAGTGGTAAGTGTTGGAGGTGAGTGGAACAGAAAGGAGGAAGAGGACAAGTCCTCACTACCCCCACCATGTCCCCCCTCTACCACTGATCCAAGGGAGGGCAGAAGGGAGAGGATATTTTATTTTCCCAATAGGTGTAGAACTTCATCTCTCATTACTTCAGTCTCCACTCCTGAAAATAGTGGCTGTGGCTTAAGTACATATTTTTCTTCCCACATAGTAGGATTCCACAGTTTTGGAAGCATCAGAATTCAAGTGTCATGGTTTAGAATCCCTTTTGTGGAGAGGAAAATGTGACTACATATAGACACCATCCCAAAACTAGTCTTCCAAAATCACAAACTCTTCACTGATCACATGTGAAGGGAACAGGGAGAAGAGGAAAGATACAAGCATAATAACGGGCCACATTTGGTGTCCATTACAGATGAACAGTTTGTCAGGATATCTGAATGTCACTTACTATCAGAGTCAAAAACAAATACAAGGCCCCTGAGAAATATATCTTTTACCTTTTGCCTGTGTTGCAACCTCTCTTCCTCCAATATTATATTCAATTTTGCATTTTCATCCAGGGCTTTCAGAAGCTGTTCATCGGGGGCCAAGTTTTGCAGCAGAAGCTGACTTTGCCTTTTAAGCTTATTTTGTTCAATAAACATCTACAAAAAATCAAATAATTTAAAAGAGCAGTGTTAATTTGATCCGGATAGATGGAATAGATGATTGTCTAGTCTTTTTCCGGACCAGCAAGATGACCAGTTGCATAAGACAATAGAAAACTGCATAAGTGTTCTTAAATCTTGCTACCTTCTCTGCCTGCCAAAGATGTCCAGTGTGACCAACATAACCTCAGTTTAATGCCATGTGGATCAATGGACCATTCTGTTTGAGCCAAAGGACAAAACTGATTTTTGTCAGTTGACTTTTTACAGTAGTACAGGATGTTTATGATTTTTTTTCCTTATACGAATCTGGATTTTGTGAAGACTGCTGCATAAGAACAGTTTACTCAATAGCCTGGGAAGACAGCAATTGCCCTAAATACACATGTACATCACAGACTGCATCATAATGCATTGACAGATGGGTATTTGATACATATATACATATACATATCTCCTCTCCAGGTTGACCAAATTTTTATTGATGCAAGTGTACACTCATGCAATTTACCACATACAAAAATAAAATGTTCAATATTCGCAATTCTTCATGGATAAACTGCAGAGATAATATAAGGCAAATGAATGAAAAACTCTGTGGATGTGCCAATTCAAAAATTAATCAAAATTTTCCTAAAGGCCCTAAAATATTAACCCAACAGACCCCTAAATGTGATCACGTTTCTACCTTTTAAAAATATTTCTCACTTATTCACTTTGCAGATAGATAAACTCTAAATTAATGAAACAAATCAGAATTTTCTTATAACTACTATTATATACGGATGATACTACTATCCTTTTACTTACCAAAACTGACCTACTAAGATATCTACATGCCTTTCAAAATTACTATAAGGAAAACCATCTTACTATTAATTATTCCAAAATCAAAAATTCTTACAGTCTCCAAAAGATGGAATCCTCAAAAATGGCTATTAAAAAAATAATTATTTGGTCCAAGTAAAAGTTTTTAACCATCTTGGTATTACATTTCAATATAATATACATTGGACCAAACATAAAACCAGAATAGCTAGATCTGCAAGATGTTCCACTACTCCAATTGTAAAATTCTTTTATGCAAAAGGTAACCAAATGGTCCCAAGGTCAGGCTGGAGCCTGGCAACCAGCAGAGAGGAGCATTGGGGGAGGAGAGTTCCACAGAATTGGCTAAATAACTTTTGTTTTCCCGAGAAGAGACTCTCACAGCTAAAATACTTTATCTCAACCTTCTGACCTTGGATTCATCTTACATTCCTGCTCATTGCGCCTTCTGTAGTATGGATAGTATTATGGGCTAGGGAAGGGAGAGGAGCAATGGAGTTTGATGTTCAGGGGTTGTTTGAAGGTTCTTGTAGAACCAGCCTTTTCCCTCTTACCCATGTATCTACCAATAAAGGTTTCTTAACCATCAAGTTACAGAGTCTGATTTGGACCATAGGTTCAGGGTTTGACACCCTGCTGCTATAAAGATTTTCAAAGCAAAAATTCTATCCTCATTATTATATAGATACAAATTATGTGGATACAAGAATTTGACAACAATATCGAGAGGGTTCAGACCACCTTTCAAAGAACAATTCTGGGTGTATCAAAGTGTGTCCCTAATACAATTATTTTTGAAGA
This sequence comes from Sphaerodactylus townsendi, assembly GCF_021028975.2. Lineage (NCBI taxonomy): Eukaryota > Metazoa > Chordata > Lepidosauria > Squamata > Sphaerodactylidae > Sphaerodactylus > Sphaerodactylus townsendi. The sequence continues at coordinate 52,151,840 of NC_059432.1, read as the reverse complement.
GATGGGAAAACATTTTGTGGAAACCCAGACCTGATTAATCTATCTTAGGCACTGGTTAAACATTCATTTCAGGACAAACCCCAATTCTCTTCTATTTGATTTTTAAAATGATCCACTTAGTACTTCTTGGTTTTCAAATGTGGAGCAAAAGATATCATCTATTGGTCATTCTATTGATTTTTTTTGAGGATCTCATTTTCAAACTACTAAAACAAAGAATGTTAGATCTGGAACTCCAAAGAACCTTTCCCTTACAACCCCCCATATGTTCAACCCCATTGAAACTGACCACTCAATGTGGAATGATAGCACCATATGTTCATAACTTAGACAACCCTTTGCACCATAGAGCATTTATGCTTGCCAGATTTAATGCCCTTCCTTCTAAAGATTTAGTAGGTAGATATCACGGAATTCTTGCAGCAGTGCAGTATTGCTCATGTTCCAATGAGTCACATAACACAACCCAGCATATTTTTACTGAAATGCCATTTTCACACCAATGCTCATAGATTACATCTCTCTCCCCTTCTTAAATCAAGGAACTTAACATCTAATGAAAACACTATACGATTCCTTCTAAGTGGTCTTTCATCTGTAATAACTAGTTGCTTCTTTTTTTAGCTGAAGTTGTTAAGACTAGATCAAATTTTAAGTATTTGGATGTTTTTTGAGATTTAACTATTCATACAATTACATTTTATATTGAACAGTTTTAGAACTAATGTATAGATTTATATTTGATAACTGTAACTGTAATTGTGTTATGTCTAATAAAGGATATGTGTGTGTGTGTAAAACCAGAATTTCATTTGATGTAAGTACAGTGCTGCAACATCAGACCAGTAGTTGATCTGTTCTACCATCCTGCTTTATAGAGAGGATAATTAGTTGCCCTGGAGGGCCAACAACAGAACATAGAGGCCAAAGCCTTCCACTGCTGTTGCCTCCTAGCACTGAGATTCAGAGGCTTTCTGGAGCTGAATGTGGAAGTTCCCTTAGTCACCTTGCCTAATAGCCAGTGAACTATTGCCAGTGAACAAAGCTATCTAATTTACTCAAAAATCTAATCAGATGCTTTCACAAGATTACATGTACATGAGTTTGCTTGGAAACAGGTAATGTGGCTGGATAAATTATCCAGTTACATTAGAAAACAGGTGATGTAGCTGGATAATTAGAAATTTAAGAATGGTGTCCTGTAATACAGTTTCAAATTCAAATTAATTTGTATTTTAGAATCAAAAGATGATTCTAGCAATGCACCATCAAAACTTTCTTCTGTTCCACATAAAACTGCCTCTGAATTTATTTAATTTATTTATATTTACATTGATATGCTGCTCTCCCAAAGAATCAGAACGGCTCACCGCCTGGAGCCCCTCGAGTTTAGGGCGGTACAAAAATCTAAGTAATAAATAATAAATAAATAAAATTCAAACAAAATTAATCTTTCAAACTTCTTCAAGATGGTGATTAGAATAAAAAAAACCAATCTCACCTCACTATCTCGAGAGGGACCAGGCAGCTGGCAATCTAGGAGGCCAGCTGATAGATCATTCTATAATCTTGGCCAGCCTTAACCAAAGGCCCGGCAGAACAGCTCTGCCTTACAGGCCCTGTGGAACTGTCCAAAGGCCCGGCAGATCAGCTCTGCAGGGCCCTGGTGGATGAAGACCTGCGACTCACCCAGGCTGTGGGGCTGGCCACTGCAAAGCCGGCTAATGCAGGGGGATCTGCTGCTGGCACGGCACACATGCTCTCCCAGATGGCTGCAACCCACCTGCTGTTGCCAAACTGATGCCACTTGCTCCATTATTTTCATCACTGCAATCCCACCAACTTTCCTCGTCCTTCTCAGCACCTGCAACATCTGCAGACAGGGTATAGGGGAGACCATCCAAGGATCCGAGTCCTAGGGCACCAGGCAGTATGTGGGTATTAACCCACATAAATTCTAAAGATGAGAACCTCTCTGTCCTCCTTCTCTGAATATCTTCAGTGAAGTCAGGGAGTCATTGACTTCAACAAGATTGTACATAAAGGGAACAGGTACAGTAATTATTTAGAAATTACTAAGAAATTGATTCACAGTACAACAAAAGGAGCAATGTGTTTTAGGATGATTATATTAGAAATTGAATGCCCCATTCTTTCTTGTCTCAATCTCATACTGTGTATTTACCTGGTACAATTACAGGAACAGCAGGATGACTGATAGATGTTTACTATCCCTTATGTAGCTTAATAGTACACCATTAATATAAAAATTAAATCAGATATCAGAGAATTTATTTATACAAACTCACGCAACAGTTCAAACTGTAATTCTGTATTTATTAAGACTTCATCAGTGCTATTAATTCTCATGTCATTCACTGTGTATTTGAGGATGGGAACTGACAAACGTCAGAGGCAGACATAGTGCAATCCTAACCAGAGTTACATCTTTCTAAGGCAATGGGTTTAGAAGTATAAAGCTCTATTTAGGATTGCACTGTTAAGGCCAAATTCTGTTCCTGCAACCAAAACGTCAGTGTTTCTAACACAGAAAGTGTTGAGCGCATCTTACAGAAGCAGAGCACACATCAAAAGTCAAGTGCACATCTTTCTGTTGTGTCTGCATCCTTCCTTGAATTAGGTTCATACCGAAACCAGACCAAGCATAAATATAGATTTTTTTGAAAAAATCACAGCATAGCTAGAATAACTACTGAACATAATTGTATTGTGAGGGCAGCTGAAGAATCAAGTGAAGCAAAAGTAGAGCATTCAAGGACATGAATACTAAGGAGTGCTATGTGAAGAGGTATACTCCCTCCACACACACACACGCCTTGCCTTGCCTTACGCGCTAGCATAGCACTTACATAGCATACGCTACGCATATGCCTTGCCTTAGCATACGCACACAAGTAATGTGCTTCCTGACTGCAAGCTTGTGTGCCTTCATCTATTAAAACTGTTTCACCAGTGATACATAAAAAGGCCATATTACTTTTAACATTTTTAAAATAGTCTACTGGGTTTTAAAAAGCAAATTATTGAAGAAGAAGATATGGTTTGATTTTTGGAGACTTGGCTAAAGTCAGCAAAATATTGGTTTTTCTAACCAGCTGATTAAAGCAGAAAGGCAGGCTATCTAACAATATATAACTGCTTTTCCTTAGATTCATTCATAATTTAAAGGGATTTCAGCCCACCTAACCTATTCAATGATTATTTGATTTAGGAATATCTTATTCTGAAAAGATATGTTGATGGTGCCTTTTTATTAAGCTTGATCTTCAGAGTATTCCTTCAGAAATATTAGATAACCTTACAGAAAAAGTCTACTACCTTATCCTTTTCTCTGTAATAAACTGTCTTCAGTTATGCCTTGCAGGTGACAGGTTTAAGATTTTAAGGACTAAGATGCTTCTCCCCCGACCTCACCCATTTCCCCAGGATGACAGCTGGAGCTACGGAGTGTTATATTAATTATAGTTATACAGTCACTTTTTGAAATGCAAGTTCAACTACTCATGAGAGTTTTTTTCATAAGTGCAGGTTTTTCCAATCCATTTAGAGACACATCACATGTTAATGGAACAGTTATTACAAAATAACCCAAAGGTCATTAATGCATCTAAATGAGAGGTATTTTGGAGCTCATCATTAATAAAGCCCATTGATATCTCTGAATCAATAGCATGCAATCTCATGAGAGGAGCAAAATTCCTATACAAGGAGGTCATGGCTGTCTGGAATTATGAGCATTTTTATCTACTATTACAAAAAGTGATTAACAGCATTTGACCTTTTTTGCATGTGAATGTTCAATACAGGATTTTAAACAGAGTGCCTGCCAAGTATTTGCATGAATACCTATAGTGAGAAGGGCATCCTAAGTAACTAAGTTCAATATAGACAGTGCACTTTAAAAGTAAGTGCATTATACACATATTAGATTGTGGGTACAGGCACTGTTGTTATACATCTGAAGTAAAAAAAACTCAGCAAACTGGTGGGCAGGACAATGAAGCCCCCCCCCCACATCTGCCGCCAAGATTTCACAAGGTCTACATTCCTCCAAACCCACTGTTGTACCTTTATAGTGTAGAAACTTGCCTTTTAAATAAAAAATAACGCTGACATTCTCAGGATTCTCTATTTTGAGTAAATTTATCCACCATTGGAGACTGAAATGGAAAATGAAAAGGTGACTAAGTTTGTATATTTTGTAAATGTTAACTGTTTACTGTTCTGATTTAAAATATTTACATTGCTTATTGTAGCATGTATTATTGATAGATTGTGAATATTATGTATTGACTGTATGTTATGACTATGTGTAAGCTGTCCTGAGCCCAGCCTTTGGCTGGCGTAGAGTGGGATATAAATCCAAGAAAAGTATTGCCTTCAACTTTTTATTTTCTAAAAATAAATCATTATTACAGGATTTACCATCACATTACTGGGTACTGACCTACAGCAATAATTCACAACTGGATTTTCTTGTATGAACAAGTAAGTTCAGCTGAAACAGTGTAATGGTGGCACAAAGTGAAATTATGTGCAGATTAAGCCCTGGATAGTGAATAGAAAAAACTGATCTACCACCTAATCCAGCATCATCACACATGCTAATCTCTTCTTGCTTCCCTCCTCTTTGGTGGCGTAGGAGGTTAAGAGCTCGTGTTGGTGGTGTAGGAGGTTAAGAGCTCGTGTATCTAATCTGGAGGAACCGGGGTTGATTCCCAGCTATGCCACCTGAGCTGTGGAGGCTTATCTGGCGAATTCAGATTAGCCTGTACAATCCCACACACGCCAGCTGGGTGACCTTGGGCTAGTCACAGCTTTTCCGAGCTCTCTCAGCCCCACCTACTACACAGGGTGTTTGTTGTGATGGGGGAAGGGCAAGGAGATTGTAATCCCCTTTGAGTCTCTTGCAGGAGAGAAAGGGGGGGGGATATAAATCCAAACTCTTCAAACTCTTCTTAATAAAGTACCAATTCTATTTGTGCCTTAGGTGGACAAAGCACTGCATATTGTTGGGTGGACAAAGCATGGCATATTCAGAATATTGTACAACATATTTTTAAGGCATGATTCAACAAGTCTAGTGCTACTTAGTCCCATTGATATCAAGGGTAGAAAGATTATATTTGATTCTCTCAGGAGAGAATGCTGCTAGAATACGGCCATACAGCCCGGAAACCACACAGCACTCCAGTGATTGCAGCCGTGAAAGCCTTTGACAATACATACAAAGGGTGTGGTTCAGGGAGTCCAAAGTTATGGACTCCCAAAGGGGGTGCCCCATCCCCCATTGTTTCCAATGGGAGCTAATAAAAGATGGGGGTTACACCTTTGAGGGTCCATAACTTTGGACCCTCAGAACCAAACTTTACCAAACCTGGAAGGGATCATCAGGAGAGTCTCTTACTGATTCCACCCAGGTTTTGTAAAGTTTGGTCTGGGGGTCCAAAGCTATGGACTCCGAAAGGGGGTGCCCCATCCCCCAAATGAGAACCTGGGATCCCTAGTTTAAACGCCATTGAAACTGATGCTGTTTGGGGGTCAATTCCAGCATTACTTATTTAAACTAGGGAGCCCAGATTCTCCTTTTAAATCCACCTTAAAGGGAGAATCTGGCGTTCCCAATTTAAATAACATTGAAGGTGATGCTGTTTCCCCCAACCGGGGGGACTGGATACAACACCATAAAATGTTTTCATACCAGTAATAAAACATTTTGAAAGCATTTTGAAAATGTTTTCAAAAATATTTATGCTGTGTGGCATGGCCCATTGCTGTGTTCAGATTTGTGAGTTGGGGCATGTTCTATAATGTGATGGTGACTTTGAAATGACTTGATGAAAAAAATCATTGTTTGGTCAAGGTGGGAGAGGCTGGTCACCCATGGGGGGGGCATCAAACTCAGGTTTTGCCCAGGGCTCCAGTTTGCCTAGGTACACCACTGCTTGGGGTGGAGTAAGCCTGTGGACTGCATGCCCAGGTGAGAGCTGTTGGTGGCTCGATCCCCTTGGCAGCATGAAGAGTTCTTTCAGTGCCCAAATGACTCCTTCTATCTCACTGCTCCAGGTTTTCCCCCAGCATATGGACTTGGGGAAAGGTTTGTCAGGAGCTGAAAGTATAACAGCTGCATGGCAAAACCCTTGATTGCCTTAATGGACTGCTGAAGGACTAACAGCATTCACCTGTTGGCAGTCAGCCAAAGGGAATGACTCAGCATGATTGCATCAGCTATATATATGAGTCATGTGACCTTTGACTGTACTAGCCATAGGCTAATTAATGTATCATAGTGTATATAAGTAAGCTAACTCAGTTAAGCATGTTCCTTGCTGGGGACAGGACCTAAGCCGAAGGCTCTGTCCGTTTAAACTGTATATATTGTATGAATGCCAATACATCCTTTCTTTGCGTGAACTCCCTGGCTCCAGTGGTTATTGCTGTCAAGACTGTGTATGCTCAGTTGTGCCTACGCTGTCAACTCATGTCAGGTTATGAGCCCAGTTGCTGCTAGGCGTTGTACAACCCACTGGTGAGTAACATTGCCTAGTGGGTGGAGCAAAGAGTGTGGCGTAGTCATGACGGGTCCTACTCATGGGCTGCTGTTCGAAAGGCTCAATGAGTCCAATTACGTCTCATGGGCGGAGAAAATGAAATGCTACCTCATCCGGGAAGGTCTCTGGAAAGCTGCACAACAGAAAGCCTCCAGATAAGGGACGATGATGATGAGGGGTGGAGGCTGATGAGAAAGCCAGTGCAGCCACTGTTCTAGCAGTGAAAATAACAGCCAATTGGAGTTCCTGCGAGATAAAACAACAGCTTTGGGGTGTTGGACTGCCCTGAAAGAGTTGTACCAGAGGACAACAGCTGGCTCCAAGCTGATTCTAGTGCGTAGGACTCCTTTTAATCTCAAGCTGCATGTAGTTGCAATGTGATTTTAATTCCGCAACAAAATGAGAGTGGACCTCTTGCCGGATTTGTCCGATAGAGGTTTGGCTTTTGATAATAATCTGCAAGCTTTGATTTTGCTCTCCTCTCTCGGCACACAATGGGACCCATTAGTGGATGGCTTACAAAGTGTGCCAGAGGATGATTTAACATTGGACTATGTGTCCGGGAGGCTTTTGGAATGGAAGGGGCAAAGGGATTTACGTGCCTACCCTCAGCCTCCAGTGAACAAGCATCAGCAAGGAACGAGGTGACAAGTCGGCAGAGGCAAATGCTGTTCGCAGATGTTACACCTGTGGAGCAACCAACCACCTAGCGAGGAATTGCCAGCGAGGGCGACAGCGACCTAGACGTCAGCAACAGGCTGTGCAGAGGACTGGGAAAGGAAGCGCCTTTCTGGTGCAACGTACCCAAGCACCGAAATCTATGTGGCTTTTGGACACCGGGTCTACAGAACATATAGTAGCAAGGGCAAGTTCGCTGCAGAAGAAGAGGACACCGGATATTGGAGAAGTGACTCTTGCTGACAGCTCTGCAGCTGTTGTACAGTCCCAAGGAGAAGTGTTTTTACAAGCAATGGGGATTACCCTGCAGAACGTGTTACACATACCAACGTGTTACACATACCCAGTGTTCACTGAGGGACAGCAGGCAGGCAGCTTAGTGTTCGGATCTGTCCCCTACAATGTGCCTCTGCTTCCTTAGCCAACACACCAAAAAACAGGCTGTGGCCAAATTTTATACCACAAAAATTGGTTGTCTATGTCTTATTGTTCTGCACCCTTGACCTCCCTCTCCCCCTCTCAGGCGGCAACTTTGACTTTGTAGACAATAATCATGAACCACTTTAAGAGCTGTTAATGTCTGAAACCAACTGAAGGGGCTTCTCCAGTGGTCTTCAACCAGGTCCTAGAGCAAAGGCACATTTCTGATTGTTTCAACACTCTTGACTGTTCTTTCCAGACACACTTCAGTACACAAAAACATTCACTCTGCAAGGATTAGTTCCTGCACAATGCACAGCAAATTTGATACAGCCATACATCCTTGAATGTACATCATTTAGTCATGAAAAAATTGCACAGGTCAAAAGAAACGAAACAAGTGAATGTAATTAGCATTTCTCATACAGGACACCCACCATAAAGTCACCAAAAATGGACCACTGAGGCAAGCTTGGGCTGTCTATAAACTATCTTCGAAGATTATTGTTCTCATTTAATGAACAAATGAAAATTCAAATTTGCCCCTCCAAGAATTTTGATACAATAGATTTATAGTGCAACTCTATACAGAACCACTTCAATCTAAGCACACTGAAATTAATGGGCTCATGCTGGACTAGGTGTGCATGGAATTGCACTATTGCTGATTTAATTTATGAACCTTTCTTAGAGACACGAAGACAGACTCACATTTAATAATAAAAACCAGCCAGGAAGAAAAGTAGCAATATGTGCATTTTATACACAAGAGATGCAAACTAGCAGAAACATAATGTGCTCCATGTGGACAGCAGTGCTTTATAGCCCCATTTTTCATGTCGCTGGATAAGACACTTCCCTCCCACACCCACAAAAGTTTGTGAGAGCTTTGGAAGTAGCCTTCAATTCTGAACATAAACTGATGCTTGTAAGCCTGTTTGCATACCTAAAGAGGCTCCTTGCAAGTGAGAAAAGGACAGAAAGAGTCACAGCAATATGCGCAAGGCAACAGTTCCACACCATTCTATGAGAAAAGCACCCAAAATAAACACAGTAAGAGAACAGTTAAGAGATAGTTTTATTCACAATCAGAAACTCATATGAAGACCACTGTCATTAAAAGAACTTGAACCAGGATATATCAACAACACTAGATAAATGTACATTTCATAAATAAGAGTTCTAATATGATTAGGATCAACATATATACCTTGACAGAATATCTGCCTCATATATAACTTCCCTACTAAGGGCCACTTGTGGCTTGAAATGCTTTGCATTTTCTTTATTTATAAAGATGTCTACCTTTCCTTCTGTGGCTTGTTTGTGAATTGCATTTAAGTTACAATGCAACTAGGAAACAGTAGTTTATTTATGCAGTTGCCCCCAGATGCAGCTCCCTGAACAAAGGAGGAGCGGCCAGAGTGAAGTGCTGGCTTCTGCTCTCCTCAAAAGCCCTGCTCTTTCCCCACAGACTCTGGTGGCTGACAGACTGGTCCAGCCACGGCTGTGATCAACCACAATCACTCTCTGCTGCTGTCAAGAAACTGCAGGGGAATTCCTTCCCTTTGGGTGATCCCCTACACTGCAGCTGCAACAGTGGTCCAAGGTAAATCTGGGAGCTGCCACTTCATGTCACAATGCATCTATGTGAAGTATTAATGCTGCCTTTGTGAAAGCTATTCTTCTCTTTACCTTAAGATCATTTGAAAAAAATACTTGTAATATAGCAATATGATTGATAGAACTGTTGATTTACATACCTCTTGCGCAAAGGATTCTGCTCTCTTCCGCAAACTTTTCTCCAATTCAAAGTTTACTTGTAGTTCTTCATATTCTTCTACTGCCAGTACAGACACTGTTTAAAGCAAAACAGACAAACACCCAAACACACCACAACACACATAGCAAGAGGCAAAGATGAACAATAATGGACTAGGAAGGAAAATAAAACAGGATTTAGTTCTTATTAGACCATGGACAATGCAAACTGTGGCTTTGCCATAATATATTAAGAGTCATGCCACCTATACTCGTTCAGGATAGTAGTGACAATCCTGTAATTAAATAACTATGCAAATTTAATAAAAGACAGATGGAGGTTTTCTCCAGTGGTGATAGCCACCCATATGGAGGATTGCTTTCGCATGAATGCCTCTAACTTCACTGGGAAAAATAAATGCATGTAATGTACAAGTTTCCAATTATAATATGTGTATTATATTATTATTGGTTTTATAAAGGAGCCACCATGGGTTACAGCAATGGTGACAAATAGCAATGTAAACATATTTGCCATCACATAAACTATGAAGTGATAAGTGACACATAAAATTAGTAGTAAACACGACCAAAAATAGGGTTCCTAGCCCAAATAATGATTTGTATGATAGCTGTTCAAAGATACCCATTAACAAAATTGAAGCCAACACTGTGGGCTATTATGATCCTGAATTTTAAGTGACATTGAGCACACTTTCTTATACTGCCCATACTATTTAATTGGGAGTGCAGATATTGGTAATAAATTCTCTGAATGAATGTCTGCAGCTCCTGATCTTTCAATACACTTCAGATCTAACAGTATGTTGTTATGGTAATGATGCAGAATTTTAAAATCCATGCTAATCTTAAGGACTACAAGCAACTTTCTAGACTGTGAAGAACAAGCCAGTTTTTTTTAAAAAAGAAAGCCACTAAAGAATTCACTGAGATGTGATAAGGATTTCTGATCATACCTCCATCTCCAAAAGACTGGTGATTGAGTGACTAGATTCCCTTAAGCAAATTGTCCTATTGACCTGAAATAACTGCTGATACTGATGTGGTTTTCCTGGCTTCTTGCAAGATTCACTGCTGGTTCATTTACAGTGCAATTCTAAATCCACTGATGCTTATGGGCTTAAAAGACGACAATTCTGTTTAGGATTGCATGTACTGTCCATTTTAACTATATTAAAAAGGCAGAAGTCTTTTCCCCCCTATTGAATTATAACATACATGACCAAGTGAGAAAAGCAACAGTGGCCAACTTTTTTGTTTTTTTTTAAAAAGCAGGTACATTTCAGGAGGTCAAAGCTGAATATCTAGTTTTGTTTAGCTTTCTGTTTGATTTTAGCCATTATGGTAGAGATCTTTTTATAGTACCTGTTTTATGCACCAGATGAAAGCAGAATCTTTCTGATTTTCCAGGCCTAAAGCGCCGGTTATATTTGCCATTAGCTTGCCACCCAAGATACCAGAACTGCAGCCAATGAGCCCTGTCTAGAATTACTTAACTCGTGCATCATAGCCATCAGTAACATGGACTGTAGGCATAGCTCTCAACATGACAGCAACTATATTTGTGGGAAGTAACTATGACCCAGGCAGGATCACTTACTACAGCGAGTCTATTTTTTGGCAGCATGGTTAAGTATAATATGTGTTCCTTGCACTAATAGTGTAAGGTTCCGCAGCGGTCCCCTGACTTTGGTTATCAGTATGGGGTCTTACTTTATCGAAGGACAATACAAAAACAAACTGGCACCAAGAAAACAAAAAAAGAGAAGGAAAATATAAAGAACACATACAAACCTTGATTACATTTTTCCAACACTTTCTGCTGTTTATGAACTTCAGCTGTCAGAATTGCATTTTCTTCCTTTACTTTAGTTACCTAGAAGAGCAGAAAACAAACACAAGACAAGCAGTTCAGAGGGAAAAATTCAAAGTACTTAATGAGACAGAGGAATAAAGCTACAGTTCTATCACATTTCCAATCTGATATACAAATATTGACTCTTCAGTTAAAGTTAGATCTAACCTACACTTTTCCTTGGGATCATGATGGGGACTTGCAGCAGGGCACCAAAAATGTGCCTCTGACTTTTTTTTGCACACTCCAAACAACACAAAGCTAAGATCATAGATGTAGCTTCACTCAGCATGTTATAGTGGCATTATGCAAATAAGTGGAAGTTGCTCATCTGACTCTTTGCAAAGCAATTGTTTTCTGGTTCATGGCCTCTATACCCCCACTATCTTGTTGGTAAAATTGTAAACTGTCTCTCATATAGGCCCCCAAAATCATGAAGGCCTGGAGAAAGGCTTGCCAGGAGGAATTCACCCAGAATCTCTATAGAATCCCGATGCCCTAGTATATGACTACAGCTTCGTTAGTGGTTTACTAGTTACTGTTCAAGACAATTCAACTGAATGCCCCAACTTCTGGACAAATTATTGTTTCCCATATTGTTCTTTCCAGATATCTGCAGACAACTATATAATTGAGGAAAATAGAAATTTGGAAGGTGAAGTGTCCTACAGAAAGGTCTTTAAAAAAAAGCCACACACAACTATATAAGTCATTCACAGGGCAAGTTAATCTGTTCGATTGGATAGCAGTTAATGACACATATGGAAGTTTTAAAAGTATGTAAAGAAAATCCAGATCACCTTTCTGACTCTTTACTATCCTACTACAATACTCACTTCTACAGCATTTTCTGCATATTTGCTTCTCAGGTTTTCCAGTTCAATAACTATGTTTTTCTTTTCCTCCTGAAGAGATATAATTTGATCTCGCAGATCTATATTTTCAAAAGTGGTAGTGATCGGAGTTCATTTTACATTTGAGACAAAACACACACAATAAGCATAGACAGTGGCAGAAAAGCTGAAGTCTCAGTCATCAATAGCTTCTTAAATTATTAAAAATGCAGGTGCATTTGTGAGGTGTCATCTAACAGCTCTTAGGGATAGATACCATTACAGGTTGCTTTCTCAGTTAGTTTCCCTTGTCTAGTCTTTTGTCTTAATTTAATTTTTGTTACAGAGAATTCATAGGCTTATCGGCCCAATATTGTTGAGTAGGAAGTTAGGCCTCTCACATTCTATATTAAAAGTCATCTACTTCTGTCCATGAAAACTTGAAATGTTCTCTTTGTTCAAGACCTATTTGCTGGTTCCAAAATCTTATGGGAAGACAATTTGTGTATAGTGCTGTCCTTAGCCTTGTAATCCACAACTACTCTGAATGTACGGTTAGGGGAAATACAACTATGTTTCCAGAAGCCTCCTTCAGTGTAAGAGGTCTGAAACCTTATGGTGACCAGTGTAACATCTGTGTTAAAAACACCCATGATGCAGTCTAGGCCTGTTACATAAATATAGGTTACTTGAAACCAAGCATGGTCATACCACATTTAGAATATGAAGGCTCCATAAGTTTTTCAAATATACTGTTATGCACAAAATACTTGCAACACATATCTGGAAAAGAATTGGATTCCTGCTTGTGTGTGTTTTTGAAAGGAGACATGAAAATATGTGTTCGTGTTGTAAATATACAAACATATCATTAACTAGGACTTAACTGCAATTGATATACATTGTAAAATAAATCATGTGTACATTAGTCTCAAGTTATAATGGACACACAGGGCACATATTACTTTGTACACAGAAACAGCATCCACATAGCAAAATAAGTTACTTGTGAAGCAACCTTGAAATTTGCCATATCATTAAAGAATAGTCAAGTATCAGTATAGTATGTTCTGGGGGTGAGGGGAATGACTCACTCTGATGACTTAACATAAACAGCAGCTCTATTGAAGAACCACTTCCTTATTAGAAAGCAACTTCTACCTTACACTCATATTTTAAAAAGGCTAACCAACAGTAGAATGCTCACCTTTGATTAGCTGCTGGCATTGCACTGAATTACATGCAACTGGACCACCTTCTGCATCTGTGGATGATTCTTCGTCATCAATGTTGATTTCTTCAGTAATGATATCTGGCCCAAGTTTTGTCATATATAACATACTGATTCTTTTCAGAGTCTTGTTTTCCTTGTTCAGCTACAAATACAAAACATTCACATTGTTGCTAAAATGCCCTTAAAAACACGCTTGGTATCTCTATTTTTTATTTCCTGAAGTGGACAGAAACATGCCAGTCATAAGCACAAAACTAGTAGAGACATTTTGGGGGTACAGTTCTGAAACACTGCTTCTAAGGTGATTTTCAGACGTTGTATCCTGTGGAGGGTTTCTCTACAAGGAAGGGGGGCAATTTTAACCAATTCCTTCCCTACTTCTGATTCTCCTCCAAACTGTTTCTGGGAGTTTCCGTTCCGTAATAGGGGTCTCTGCATTCTGGGGGACTTTTGTGCTGCAACAGGATAGGGAAGACAAGAAAGTCAGACTCTAGTGATGAAAATACTTTCACAGGTGGACATTTACAGCAGGGTCCAAACTTCTGAAAATATAGTACCATTTGGCTGTTGTGGGTTTTCTGAGCAGTGTGGTCATTTCTCCAACTATGGTTTGGTCCCCCAAGGAGCAACATGACTGATCACTGGGAGAAGAGCAAAGAATTTCCAGCATGACCTCTACTCATAACATTGTATTGTCTCAAGATTGTTTGGAGGTTATGTTTCTTCACCAGTTTCCCTGTTCAATTGATGTATGGTAAAAATATTTTTTCCGCTGGGTGGCTGTTTATCTTTATTCCTGTGGTTTGTTCTTGGTCTTGAAGCTCTTCTGATGTCTGTAGTAGAACAACAGCCACTCAGAAGGAGAGTGTTTTTACCATACATCAAGGGAAACACTGATCAAATAGGAAAACTGATGAAGCAACATAGCCTCCAAACAATCTTCAGACCCACCAAGAAAATTCAACAAATGCTACGTTCAGCAAAGGACAAGAGGGATCCTCAAACTTCTGCAGGAGTTTACCACATACCTTGCAGCTGTGGACAAGTCTACATAGGCAGCATGAAACACAGCATCCAGCATCCACAAATCAAATAACATGAAAGGCACTGCAGACTAATTCAGCCAGAAAAATCAGCAGTAGCAGAACATATTATAAACCAAGCTGGACACAGAATGTTATTTGAAAACACAGAAATTCTGGACTACTCTGACAGCCACTATGTCAGACTACAGAGAGAAGCCATTGGAATCTACAAGCACATGGACAAATTCAACAGAAAGGAAGAAACTATGAAAATGAACAACATTTGACTTCCAGTACTTAAAAACACTAGAATCAAGACAATGGTTAATAAACATTAGGGTTGAGCAATACCAAAAATATTCAGTAAAATTCATATTCGGCTTTATTCGGGTGTAAAATTATCGGTATATCCGAATAAGTTGAATACCATATTCGATATACCCGAATATATTTGGGCATCCCAAAAAATTAGGGGTCTGTCTGAATTTTTTTGTATTTCAGGTGTTGTTGGGTTTTGGCCTGTAGGAGGCGCGTTTTTAAAGCTAGCAACACCACAATTGCAGGGTATCTTCATAAGACTCTCCTGAATATACCATCCAAGTTTTGTGAGGTTTGGTTCAGAGGCCCCAATGTTATGAACCCCCAAAAAGGAGTTCCCCCATCCCACATTGTTTCCAATAAGACCTATGGGGGCTACCCATTGTGTCCTGTCTTTAAACATTGTTTCAAGGGATTTCACTCCCTTGAAACAATGTTTAAAGAGACAACATACAAACTAAAAAGTCTATCCCCCCCCCCCTTCCCTTGGGAACCCGCTGCATACAGGGATCGTTTAAAGGGATTCCTGAATGCCACCAAATCACAAATGTCACTACAAGCCAATCCCAATACTTTGTATTTGGATCAGCTTGTATTTGGGGCCTTGTATTCGGGCTGAATGTGACCTGACCCCTAACCCTGAATATGCCTTAATTGGCCCTGATTCAAGCATATTTGGTGATTCGGGCTACCTGAATTGCCCACCCTAATGAATACTACCCAGACTCAGGATATCTCTTTGCAGGAAGCAACAAAATGGATTGTAAATGAGTACCTAAATGCACAGGCAAACTACTATACAAATTCCCTTACTAACTGGTTATTCAACTTCAGTGTTACATATAAATGCTAAAATGAGGAAATTTCACTTCATATGCAAATTACACCTGCAAAACTGCACCTTTAACACTTTTAACAAATGAAAATGGTTCTTTCTTCCACCCCGGACATTTCACAGGTATATATACTCCACTTGCTTTACTGCCACCAGATCTTCTGAAGATACCAGCCACAGATCGTCAGGAAAAAAATACTACTGGAACATGGCCATACATTATGAGTACCACAAAGTAAAATTAACTTGGCTATATGCATTGATGACAATGTGCTTTCTGTGACATTACCAAGCAAAATTAACATAGACTACACTGAAGAACATTCATAGACGGTAACATGGCCACCAGGAGTTGATTGTATACTTTTACGATGTGACCAGCCCTGAGCCCTGTGGGGATAGGGCGGGATATAAATGTGATAAATAAATAAACTCTACATTCAGATCAGTTTTTTGGAATTTTTATTGGGAAAAAATTGAGATACACTTTGGAATGTATTTTCTGAAGACTCTGTATTAAGTTCATAGAAAGGAACTGAATTGAAGTGATCAGCTATCAAAGCACCCTCAGAACGTGTAAAATATAGTTACTTGATCAGCTTTTGTATTTAACAATGTATCATTCATTACTTTATTTATACCCAACAAAGCAAAATGGATTCTCTAAACTTCAAAGAAAAAAAAGAGAAAAAGGCTGCTATAAGGAAGCAGACAAACCAATTTTGAAAACTGGTCAGCACAACATGGATCAGAACAGCAAGACAATAAATGAAACAATGGTAATGTTTATTTTAACACTGAACATTCTTTTTGACTTTTCAGCTACTGTTCTTGAGTATACATTTTAATTAATAAAATGCTTTTGTTTTTAAGGCAGATATGATTACTCAAGGTAGGGGATAGTGAAGAGGTTTTGAAATTCAAATGTGCATTAAAATTGGTAAAACAGAAATCAGCACTCTTTTGCTCATTATCTACTTATTGTAAACAACTGTATTTTGGGGAGTGATAATCTGAAATATATAATTCACTGATTAATTCATTATTTTTATGTTATTTATAGTCTGTTTTTCTCACTGAGAAAGGGGCATGAGTAAGGCAGATGTCTATCGCAGGCATTTAATGGGGAGGACAACAACTGGAATGCTTTCATAGTAAAACCTTTGGTCTTCTGAATTATTATTTGTTCTAAGGTGCATATAAGCTACCTTAATAACTGCCACAGGCTTAATAACTTCAAGATCACTATGATTTGGTGAACAGACTGGTGGTTGAAAATGGCTTCTTCCTGTCATCCCAGCAATCTGTGAAAAATTACAAGCCATTGGGGGAATGGAACAATTATAGCACTATGGCACTTTTCATATATACTTCTGTGGTAGAATTGCTGCTTCACTCCCTTCAAATTAGTAACAGTGCATGTACATAATGGGGATTTTGAAGACACAGGTGGTGTCTTCCATAATACAGAGAGAATGCAACACCTCTGGATAATATGGAGCTGACTGGGTATCAGACCAACTGGTTTAGCACACGGATGTGCTGTATAAATAAGCAACTGCACTGTACCATTTATTAAAGTTAGACTATTAATCTTTTTTAATGAATTAGTTGAAAGCAAACAGAAGTTTTCAGTTTATAGAATATGTGTGTGCTGCGGAGAAGAAATAATTATTTTAATTGTAAGCCACATTTAAAACATAACTCATGTTTCCTGTACTTTGGATTATGCCAAGAACCATAAAGGGAATGCATGGCAATCGTGCTTCCTGTTCGCACACCTGAAGTTTCTCTAAGCCATTATATCCACCTTCATTTTGAAGCAATAAGAGATGGATCTTGACACCCATTCCCCTCTTTCAATCAAAGTTTTCAGTCTTCGTTTATCAAAGTGGCAGATCTTTCCAGGAACCTCACACTGCTGGTTCCTTTAAGTGATTTTACTCACTTAAAGATCTGAACAGAAAATATGAGAAACTCAGCTTGGAAACACAGCTTGGACATTAAGGGGATGAGTCAGCAAGGCAGATCATCAGAAATGTGCTAGTCTCTTTGCTGTGTACAAAGAACTGAAAGATAAGATAATTACACAGATAAATTCATTTTCTTAGTTATATTTTGATTGACTGCCTTACAAATTCCAATGTAGTTTCATTATGGAAATAAATTCATAAATATCCCCCAAAATACACTGCTGATGTATCTAAATTAAAAGACATTTTCTTCTAGTGGTGTTTCTAAAAATGGGCAGGAAAAACATACAAAAGCACCCAGAGCACCCAGCATTACTAACAAACTGTTGTTAAAAATTGCTACAATCCATTTTTGGTGATGAAGTGGCTCAACTGTGTTATTCACAACCATACATATATATCACAAAGAGAAAAAAACATTCTTTAATAATAATGTATTTCTGATGAGATGGAACACAGAAAATTATACACTTGGTAAATTCATCAGCCTGGCTGCAATCAACAGAACAGTACAGGTCACCTTTCGCCTGCCCCTTGGTTTGCTTTCATAAACAATCACCTGAAATGTAATACTCTGGCTGATGTTTCAGTTTGATTCAACCATGAAATGCTCATTATTGTTTCATATCACAGACTTATGGACATTTCTTAACTTATCAGCTAACCCAGATGCATAAAGTGCGAAGCTAAAAAGCTAAACACTTCCTGAATTACCCATCTTGCTGTTTGATGTCACTTTTTCATTTTTTAAAAGCATTTCAAATCTAATTGAGCAAACATTTCTCTTTGGCTATTCAGCATTCGTACAAGTTATTAATTTCTATAGTGTCCAAAAGTCCACTTCTGAACTTCCTTCTCCAGACCAAAGCATCACAATTCAGATATAGCATGCTCAATTATTTTCTAATGTGTTACATACACATTGCTCATGATTTTCTACATAGTAGAGCTTTCACTATAGAAATTCTGCCACGATTGCAGCATAAACCAAACTGAAAGCATGAAAAAGGATTTTTCTTTCCTTGTGAATAGATAAAGCTGGAGTAACTCCACATAGGATTTCACTGCCAATCACCTATGATGAATATGAAATTGCCCCAGACTGCCAAACAGGCCAGAGGAAAATAGGGTAGATGAACCAATGGCTCAAAGGAAGAACATGTGGTTCATTTGACATCTCCAGTTCAAGGACATTAGATAGCAGATGCAACATGGGGGAAAAACTTTCTTTAACTAGAAGTCTGAAGAGTTGTTCATATATGGTGACATTGATCAGGGGACTTCAGAAAACTGGGAATATTGACTCAGACTACTAGAACCTACATATCTTTGAATTCTATCCTCCAAGAAAATATCAATAGCATCTTACCTTTGTAGCCAGAGCTTCTGCACTCTCTCGACACGTCTTCTCAATTTCAAGGTGGCTTTGTATGGAACTGACTTCCTCAATGACCATGTGAGAAACTAGAGCATAAGGGAAAATATTTCAGATTCATATGAAGTTTAATCTGAGTCAGACCTTCCTCCACTCCTCTTTTTCAAGTTTATTCATCCTGTAAACTATGAATAATCTTCCTGAAATTCCACATCAACTATGTTTTAAAAATTAGTACTATAAAAAGATTTAGAACAATATGAATCTATGATATTTCTCATATGCATCTGCATCCTAGTGTAGCCTATTGTATTTCCATACCTCTGTGGAAGAATTTTAAAGGATTGTGACTAGGCCTTTTTCTCACTTTGTATTCTCATTTCTTGTTCTCCTTCCCATAGCCCATCTTCTCCAGGTTAGTGGCCATCACCACCTCCTGTGGCAGCATATTCCAAACACCAATCACACGTTGCGTGAAGAAGTGTTTCCTTTTGTTAGTCCTAATTCTTCCCCCCAGCATTTTCAATGTATGCCCCCTGGTTCTAGTATTGTGAGAAAGAGAGAAAAATTTCTCTCTGTCAACATTTTCTACCCCATGCATAATTTATAGACTTCAATCATATCCCCCCCTCAGATGTCTCCTCTCCAAACTAAAGAGTCCCAAACGCTGCAGCCTCTCCTCATAAGGAAGGCTCCAGTCCCTCAATCATCCTCGTTGCCCTTCTCTGCTCTTTTTCTATCTCTTCAATATCCTTTTTGAGATGTGGCGACTTTTCATCCTTCTGTGATGAAAAGCAGAGCCCCTCCCCCACCTGTTTGTCTCTCCCTTCTCTCTGGCAAATGGGTGTTGAATTTGCTTTGGGGAGGGAAAGGAGAAGGTGAACTAGAAGAGGAAGAGTGGGGGAAAGAATGGCTGGTGGTGGAAGCCTCTCCTCTAGCAGGATGTGTGTCATGGCACCTTTTTTATGTGCTTGCTAACATTAGGACCTGGCTATGGCCCTGATTCCTGAACCCTTTCCCAAGTACCAGCTTACTCTACCTTGCCCATGCTTCATATAAACCCAAGCGCCCTCTCTGCTAAAAGTTGAATTCACTCATACACGCACAAATGAAACTCAACTAAATTTTATTTCTCTCACTTCATTAATTTTATAATTTATCTAAATGTAATCTCAACCTAACAAAATTTACTCTTAAACCTAAAATAAATTGTGCCAATTAATCTACAGTCTAATTAATCCATCAGTATAGTAGTTCTAAAATGTATTCTCAAATATGAATACCTTTATACTCTGACAGGGACAGTTGTAATCAAATGTAGGAAGAAGTTGGTTGTGGTGGGTTTTCCAGGCTGTGTGGCCGTGGTCTGGTGGAACTTGTTCCTAACATTTCACCTGCATCTGTGGCTGACTTCCCTCTGTGATACACCTCTGAAGATGCCAGCCACAGATGCAGACGAAACATCAGCAGAGGGATTATAAAGCAGCTAGACCAGGGGTAGGGAACCTGCGGCTCTCCAGAGGTTCAGGAACTACAATTCCCATCAGCCTCTGTAAGCATGGCAATTGGCCATGCTGGTAGGGGCTGATGGGAATTGTAGTTCCTGAACCTCTGGAGAGCCGCAGGTTCCCTACCCCTGAGCTAGACTGACCTTTCACTTGGAATGGACCAATGTAAAAATGCTCTCATTGTCTGTTCTTGCTCCAGGGTTTCATAAGTATAAGCAGATATCAGCCAAGTATTTGTTCTCTTTCTAGTCCTCTTGGCAAAACCATGACAACACAAACCAGTGGGCACTAAGTTTCCTGTCCCTATCTCCCTTGGTGGCTTATTTGTCTGAGTTTCACTTTCATATCTCCAGAAGCTCAGCCAGGGCTGTCTCCAGGATGTTTCCCATTGATGAATTCCACATAGCAGAAATATAACGGGATGAGTACATTATAAAAAGCGTTTTGGGGAAGAACTTCACACAGCTCTTTTCCCCCAAAACGACTTCCATCCATTCTATTTCTCTCAACCCAGGTTTTTTTGAAAATCGCTAAAATAGCGATCTTTTTTTTTTAAAACCCAGCTTGAAGACACTCCTGAGCAAACACTAACAATCAGGACATGCTTTATTTTCCCCACTCACTGGCTGATTTCCCCCCTTCCTTACC